>NW_026610706.1:0-186372 GCF_029499605.1 Hyla sarda
TTGCCTGAACCCCCATCACTCCTCCTCTTGCATATAAGACAATATTTCAGATCTGCATATGAAAACAACACGCCTACCTTTGTTGCACATAGCTGCCTGCCTGTCTCTAGTTACCCCACTGGCTGTAGCTGCGTCCCTTCCGACATGGAATAACACCAACTGTAACGATAAACTGAAAATTAACAGTATAAACCTGCATCATTTTGGACTCTGGTATTTGCTGAATCCGGGTGACCTGACAATCGATGGTGGTGCCGCTGGTGATTCTGGCCTTCTTGGAATCTGTTGGGCCTATGTGTTAGCTCACACATCACTTGGGTATCCATGGTAACTACCACAACATGGTCATCTGCAGTTTACATCTAGCCCGTGGCATTGAATGGCATTTTAAAAGTGCTAAGGGTCCTGGTGCAATAATCCTCCCATGAGGATCAGCCTCAACGGCTTTGTAGATTGCACTCATGTCAGCAACTCCATATACATTTTTTTTTCTTCATGCTTCTTTCTTCATCCTTTTTTCTTTCTGTCATTCAGACTTTCATTCATTCGATCTCTCTCACTCACTTGCTTTAACTCATTTGTTCTCACTCACTCACTCACTCACTCACTCACTCAATCACTCACTCACTCATTCACTCTCACTCACTCTCACTCTCTCACTCACTCGCTCACTAAGTCAGTCTCTCTCTCTCTCTCTCTTTTTCTTTTTATATATATTTTTTTCCGTCTTCTTCTTCTTCTTCTTCTTCTTCTTCTTCAGACCCTGTCATAGCACTAATGCCTTTCCAATACCACCAGCAGATGGAGACACTCCATTGCAACATTGGTTGTGAGCAGCAGTTTCTAAAAACAAATGCCTCATGGCGGATTTCCCATCCATCAATGGATGGTAAATTTTGTTTTTATCATTCACTGACCACAGAAACCAATGCATGGTCAAGCAACAGCAATGACACACCCTTGTGTATAGGCATGAGACCCTCATGTCATTTAACAGGATTCAGCACCACCCACAAGACAGCTACCTGTCATGTCATGTCAAACCTGCACAGGTGTGCTAGATTATTATTATTTAGTTTTATTTTATTTTTTTACACCAATCAGTGTGCAAACATGGTCATTAAAACGCTAAATGAATAGACGTTCATAAACCAGTCAGTGCAACTCATCATTTTGGTCTCCAATTCTCAAACTCAAATTCTCACCCACGGAGGATTAAATGAGAATCTTTCTTGTTTAACACTGGAATGGGGTGGTGCACTGTTCACTACCCGAAGATACTGCCACATCGGGTCAATGCATAGGGCGACAGAAGCAAGCTTCCAAATCAGCTCCCTTTCTCAAAAATCCATTTAATTTATGGTCCCCAGATAGGGAACGTATGTATCAGTATGTGCTCACAAGTCACCCAAGTGCAAGTATTCACACAAAAAAAAACGTGCCTCAGGATGCGATCTGTCGCAAGATCCTTTCTTTTTTTACACTTGATCTAAGCCAAAAGGCCTAGAGGGGATAACCGGGAAAGGGGTGGACCCAACCATGTCCCCTTCATGAGCACTCACATTACTCATAGGAATGGAAGGAAGGCTGGCAGCCAACCAGCCTCCCATACACTTTCTGGGTGGGTGGCAGTCAGCCACCCATACATACATACAGCACAGGCTAAACCCACATCATCACTTAAAAAAAGGACAGGCGACCATTGCACTCTGATGGAGCATTTAGCAATGCAATCCATAGCCTGGCTTTTGCCTGAACCCCCATCACTCCTCCTCTTGCATATAAGACAATATTTCAGATCTGCATATGAAAACAACACGCCTACCTTTGTTGCACATAGCTGCCTGCCTGTCTCTAGTTACCCCACTGGCTGTAGCTGCGTCCCTTCCGACATGGAATAACACCAACTGTAACGATAAACTGAAAATTAACAGTATAAACCTGCATCATTTTGGACTCTGGTATTTGCTGAATCCGGGTGACCTGACAATCGATGGTGGTGCCGCTGGTGATTCTGGCCTTCTTGGAATCTGTTGGGCCTATGTGTTAGCTCACACATCACTTGGGTATCCATGGTAACTACCACAACATGGTCATCTGCAGTTTACATCTAGCCCGTGGCATTGAATGGCATTTTAAAAGTGCTAAGGGTCCTGGTGCAATAATCCTCCCATGAGGATCAGCCTCAACGGCTTTGTAGATTGCACTCATGTCAGCAACTCCATATACATTTTTTTTTCTTCATGCTTCTTTCTTCATCCTTTTTTCTTTCTGTCATTCAGACTTTCATTCATTCGATCTCTCTCACTCACTTGCTTTAACTCATTTGTTCTCACTCACTCACTCACTCACTCAATCACTCACTCACTCATTCACTCTCACTCACTCTCACTCTCTCACTCACTCGCTCACTAAGTCAGTCTCTCTCTCTCTCTCTCTTTTTCTTTTTATATATATTTTTTTCCGTCTTCTTCTTCTTCTTCTTCTTCTTCTTCTTCTTCTTCTTCAGACCCTGTCATAGCACTAATGCCTTTCCAATACCACCAGCAGATGGAGACACTCCATTGCAACATTGGTTGTGAGCAGCAGTTTCTAAAAACAAATGCCTCATGGCGGATTTCCCATCCATCAATGGATGGTAAATTTTGTTTTTATCATTCACTGACCACAGAAACCAATGCATGGTCAAGCAACAGCAATGACACACCCTTGTGTATAGGCATGAGACCCTCATGTCATTTAACAGGATTCAGCACCACCCACAAGACAGCTACCTGTCATGTCATGTCAAACCTGCACAGGTGTGCTAGATTATTATTATTTAGTTTTATTTTATTTTTTTACACCAATCAGTGTGCAAACATGGTCATTAAAACGCTAAATGAATAGACGTTCATAAACCAGTCAGTGCAACTCATCATTTTGGTCTCCAATTCTCAAACTCAAATTCTCACCCACGGAGGATTAAATGAGAATCTTTCTTGTTTAACACTGGAATGGGGTGGTGCACTGTTCACTACCCGAAGATATTGCCACATCGGGTCAATGCATAGGGCGACAGAAGCAAGCTTCCAAATCAGCTCCCTTTCTCAAAAATCCATTTAATTTATGGTCCCCAGATAGGGAACGTATGTATCAGTATGTGCTCACAAGTCACCCAAGTGCAAGTATTCACACAAAAAAAAACGTGCCTCAGGATGCGATCTGTCGCAAGATCCTTTCTTTTTTTACACTTGATCTAAGCCAAAAGGCCTAGAGGGGATAACCGGGAAAGGGGTGGACCCAACCATGTCCCCTTCATGAGCACTCACATTACTCATAGGAATGGAAGGAAGGCTGGCAGCCAACCAGCCTCCCATACACTTTCTGGGTGGGTGGCAGTCAGCCACCCATACATACATACATACAGCACAGGCTAAACCCACATCATCACTTAAAAAAAGGACAGGCGACCATTGCACTCTGATGGAGCATTTAGCAATGCAATCCATAGCCTGGCTTTTGCCTGAACCCCCATCACTCCTCCTCTTGCATATAAGACAATATTTCAGATCTGCATATGAAAACAACACGCCTACCTTTGTTGCACATAGCTGCCTGCCTGTCTCTAGTTACCCCACTGGCTGTAGCTGCGTCCCTTCCGACATGGAATAACACCAACTGTAACGATAAACTGAAAATTAACAGTATAAACCTGCATCATTTTGGACTCTGGTATTTGCTGAATCCGGGTGACCTGACAATCGATGGTGGTGCCGCTGGTGATTCTGGCCTTCTTGGAATCTGTTGGGCCTATGTGTTAGCTCACACATCACTTGGGTATCCATGGTAACTACCACAACATGGTCATCTGCAGTTTACATCTAGCCCGTGGCATTGAATGGCATTTTAAAAGTGCTAAGGGTCCTGGTGCAATAATCCTCCCATGAGGATCAGCCTCAACGGCTTTGTAGATTGCACTCATGTCAGCAACTCCATATACATTTTTTTTTCTTCATGCTTCTTTCTTCATCCTTTTTTCTTTCTGTCATTCAGACTTTCATTCATTCGATCTCTCTCACTCACTTGCTTTAACTCATTTGTTCTCACTCACTCACTCACTCACTCATTCACTCTCACTCACTCTCACTCTCTCACTCACTCGCTCACTAAGTCAGTCTCTCTCTCTCTCTCTCTTTTTCTTTTTATATATATTTTTTTCCGTCTTCTTCTTCTTCTTCTTCTTCAGACCCTGTCATAGCACTAATGCCTTTCCAATACCACCAGCAGATGGAGACACTCCATTGCAACATTGGTTGTGAGCAGCAGTTTCTAAAAACAAATGCCTCATGGCGGATTTCCCATCCATCAATGGATGGTAAATTTTGTTTTTATCATTCACTGACCACAGAAACCAATGCATGGTCAAGCAACAGCAATGACACACCCTTGTGTATAGGCATGAGACCCTCATGTCATTTAACAGGATTCAGCACCACCCACAAGACAGCTACCTGTCATGTCATGTCAAACCTGCACAGGTGTGCTAGATTATTATTATTTAGTTTTATTTTATTTTTTTACACCAATCAGTGTGCAAACATGGTCATTAAAACGCTAAATGAATAGACGTTCATAAACCAGTCAGTGCAACTCATCATTTTGGTCTCCAATTCTCAAACTCAAATTCTCACCCACGGAGGATTAAATGAGAATCTTTCTTGTTTAACACTGGAATGGGGTGGTGCACTGTTCACTACCCGAAGATACTGCCACATCGGGTCAATGCATAGGGCGACAGAAGCAAGCTTCCAAATCAGCTCCCTTTCTCAAAAATCCATTTAATTTATGGTCCCCAGATAGGGAACGTATGTATCAGTATGTGCTCACAAGTCACCCAAGTGCAAGTATTCACACAAAAAAAAACGTGCCTCAGGATGCGATCTGTCGCAAGATCCTTTCTTTTTTTACACTTGATCTAAGCCAAAAGGCCTAGAGGGGATAACCGGGAAAGGGGTGGACCCAACCATGTCCCCTTCATGAGCACTCACATTACTCATAGGAATGGAAGGAAGGCTGGCAGCCAACCAGCCTCCCATACACTTTCTGGGTGGGTGGCAGTCAGCCACCCATACATACATACAGCACAGGCTAAACCCACATCATCACTTAAAAAAAGGACAGGCGACCATTGCACTCTGATGGAGCATTTAGCAATGCAATCCATAGCCTGGCTTTTGCCTGAACCCCCATCACTCCTCCTCTTGCATATAAGACAATATTTCAGATCTGCATATGAAAACAACACGCCTACCTTTGTTGCACATAGCTGCCTGCCTGTCTCTAGTTACCCCACTGGCTGTAGCTGCGTCCCTTCCGACATGGAATAACACCAACTGTAACGATAAACTGAAAATTAACAGTATAAACCTGCATCATTTTGGACTCTGGTATTTGCTGAATCCGGGTGACCTGACAATCGATGGTGGTGCCGCTGGTGATTCTGGCCTTCTTGGAATCTGTTGGGCCTATGTGTTAGCTCACACATCACTTGGGTATCCATGGTAACTACCACAACATGGTCATCTGCAGTTTACATCTAGCCCGTGGCATTGAATGGCATTTTAAAAGTGCTAAGGGTCCTGGTGCAATAATCCTCCCATGAGGATCAGCCTCAACGGCTTTGTAGATTGCACTCATGTCAGCAACTCCATATACATTTTTTTTTCTTCATGCTTCTTTCTTCATCCTTTTTTCTTTCTGTCATTCAGACTTTCATTCATTCGATCTCTCTCACTCACTTGCTTTAACTCATTTGTTCTCACTCACTCACTCACTCACTCAATCACTCACTCACTCATTCACTCTCACTCACTCTCACTCTCTCACTCACTCGCTCACTAAGTCAGTCTCTCTCTCTCTCTCTCTTTTTCTTTTTATATATATTTTTTTCCGTCTTCTTCTTCTTCTTCTTCAGACCCTGTCATAGCACTAATGCCTTTCCAATACCACCAGCAGATGGAGACACTCCATTGCAACATTGGTTGTGAGCAGCAGTTTCTAAAAACAAATGCCTCATGGCGGATTTCCCATCCATCAATGGATGGTAAATTTTGTTTTTATCATTCACTGACCACAGAAACCAATGCATGGTCAAGCAACAGCAATGACACACCCTTGTGTATAGGCATGAGACCCTCATGTCATTTAACAGGATTCAGCACCACCCACAAGACAGCTACCTGTCATGTCATGTCAAACCTGCACAGGTGTGCTAGATTATTATTATTTAGTTTTATTTTATTTTTTTACACCAATCAGTGTGCAAACATGGTCATTAAAACGCTAAATGAATAGACGTTCATAAACCAGTCAGTGCAACTCATCATTTTGGTCTCCAATTCTCAAACTCAAATTCTCACCCACGGAGGATTAAATGAGAATCTTTCTTGTTTAACACTGGAATGGGGTGGTGCACTGTTCACTACCCGAAGATACTGCCACATCGGGTCAATGCATAGGGCGACAGAAGCAAGCTTCCAAATCAGCTCCCTTTCTCAAAAATCCATTTAATTTATGGTCCCCAGATAGGGAACGTATGTATCAGTATGTGCTCACAAGTCACCCAAGTGCAAGTATTCACACAAAAAAAAACGTGCCTCAGGATGCGATCTGTCGCAAGATCCTTTCTTTTTTTACACTTGATCTAAGCCAAAAGGCCTAGAGGGGATAACCGGGAAAGGGGTGGACCCAACCATGTCCCCTTCATGAGCACTCACATTACTCATAGGAATGGAAGGAAGGCTGGCAGCCAACCAGCCTCCCATACACTTTCTGGGTGGGTGGCAGTCAGCCACCCATACATACATACAGCACAGGCTAAACCCACATCATCACTTAAAAAAAGGACAGGCGACCATTGCACTCTGATGGAGCATTTAGCAATGCAATCCATAGCCTGGCTTTTGCCTGAACCCCCATCACTCCTCCTCTTGCATATAAGACAATATTTCAGATCTGCATATGAAAACAACACGCCTACCTTTGTTGCACATAGCTGCCTGCCTGTCTCTAGTTACCCCACTGGCTGTAGCTGCGTCCCTTCCGACATGGAATAACACCAACTGTAACGATAAACTGAAAATTAACAGTATAAACCTGCATCATTTTGGACTCTGGTATTTGCTGAATCCGGGTGACCTGACAATCGATGGTGGTGCCGCTGGTGATTCTGGCCTTCTTGGAATCTGTTGGGCCTATGTGTTAGCTCACACATCACTTGGGTATCCATGGTAACTACCACAACATGGTCATCTGCAGTTTACATCTAGCCCGTGGCATTGAATGGCATTTTAAAAGTGCTAAGGGTCCTGGTGCAATAATCCTCCCATGAGGATCAGCCTCAACGGCTTTGTAGATTGCACTCATGTCAGCAACTCCATATACATTTTTTTTTCTTCATGCTTCTTTCTTCATCCTTTTTTCTTTCTGTCATTCAGACTTTCATTCATTCGATCTCTCTCACTCACTTGCTTTAACTCATTTGTTCTCACTCACTCACTCAATCACTCACTCACTCATTCACTCTCACTCACTCTCACTCTCTCACTCACTCGCTCACTAAGTCAGTCTCTCTCTCTCTCTCTCTTTTTCTTTTTATATATATTTTTTTCCGTCTTCTTCTTCTTCTTCTTCTTCTTCTTCTTCTTCTTCAGACCCTGTCATAGCACTAATGCCTTTCCAATACCACCAGCAGATGGAGACACTCCATTGCAACATTGGTTGTGAGCAGCAGTTTCTAAAAACAAATGCCTCATGGCGGATTTCCCATCCATCAATGGATGGTAAATTTTGTTTTTATCATTCACTGACCACAGAAACCAATGCATGGTCAAGCAACAGCAATGACACACCCTTGTGTATAGGCATGAGACCCTCATGTCATTTAACAGGATTCAGCACCACCCACAAGACAGCTACCTGTCATGTCATGTCAAACCTGCACAGGTGTGCTAGATTATTATTATTTAGTTTTATTTTATTTTTTTACACCAATCAGTGTGCAAACATGGTCATTAAAACGCTAAATGAATAGACGTTCATAAACCAGTCAGTGCAACTCATCATTTTGGTCTCCAATTCTCAAACTCAAATTCTCACCCACGGAGGATTAAATGAGAATCTTTCTTGTTTAACACTGGAATGGGGTGGTGCACTGTTCACTACCCGAAGATACTGCCACATCGGGTCAATGCATAGGGCGACAGAAGCAAGCTTCCAAATCAGCTCCCTTTCTCAAAAATCCATTTAATTTATGGTCCCCAGATAGGGAACGTATGTATCAGTATGTGCTCACAAGTCACCCAAGTGCAAGTATTCACACAAAAAAAAACGTGCCTCAGGATGCGATCTGTCGCAAGATCCTTTCTTTTTTTACACTTGATCTAAGCCAAAAGGCCTAGAGGGGATAACCGGGAAAGGGGTGGACCCAACCATGTCCCCTTCATGAGCACTCACATTACTCATAGGAATGGAAGGAAGGCTGGCAGCCAACCAGCCTCCCATACACTTTCTGGGTGGGTGGCAGTCAGCCACCCATACATACATACAGCACAGGCTAAACCCACATCATCACTTAAAAAAAGGACAGGCGACCATTGCACTCTGATGGAGCATTTAGCAATGCAATCCATAGCCTGGCTTTTGCCTGAACCCCCATCACTCCTCCTCTTGCATATAAGACAATATTTCAGATCTGCATATGAAAACAACACGCCTACCTTTGTTGCACATAGCTGCCTGCCTGTCTCTAGTTACCCCACTGGCTGTAGCTGCGTCCCTTCCGACATGGAATAACACCAACTGTAACGATAAACTGAAAATTAACAGTATAAACCTGCATCATTTTGGACTCTGGTATTTGCTGAATCCGGGTGACCTGACAATCGATGGTGGTGCCGCTGGTGATTCTGGCCTTCTTGGAATCTGTTGGGCCTATGTGTTAGCTCACACATCACTTGGGTATCCATGGTAACTACCACAACATGGTCATCTGCAGTTTACATCTAGCCCGTGGCATTGAATGGCATTTTAAAAGTGCTAAGGGTCCTGGTGCAATAATCCTCCCATGAGGATCAGCCTCAACGGCTTTGTAGATTGCACTCATGTCAGCAACTCCATATACATTTTTTTTTCTTCATGCTTCTTTCTTCATCCTTTTTTCTTTCTGTCATTCAGACTTTCATTCATTCGATCTCTCTCACTCACTTGCTTTAACTCATTTGTTCTCACTCACTCACTCAATCACTCACTCACTCATTCACTCTCACTCACTCTCACTCTCTCACTCACTCGCTCACTAAGTCAGTCTCTCTCTCTCTCTCTCTTTTTCTTTTTATATATATTTTTTTCCGTCTTCTTCTTCTTCTTCTTCTTCTTCTTCTTCTTCTTCTTCTTCAGACCCTGTCATAGCACTAATGCCTTTCCAATACCACCAGCAGATGGAGACACTCCATTGCAACATTGGTTGTGAGCAGCAGTTTCTAAAAACAAATGCCTCATGGCGGATTTCCCATCCATCAATGGATGGTAAATTTTGTTTTTATCATTCACTGACCACAGAAACCAATGCATGGTCAAGCAACAGCAATGACACACCCTTGTGTATAGGCATGAGACCCTCATGTCATTTAACAGGATTCAGCACCACCCACAAGACAGCTACCTGTCATGTCATGTCAAACCTGCACAGGTGTGCTAGATTATTATTATTTAGTTTTATTTTATTTTTTTACACCAATCAGTGTGCAAACATGGTCATTAAAACGCTAAATGAATAGACGTTCATAAACCAGTCAGTGCAACTCATCATTTTGGTCTCCAATTCTCAAACTCAAATTCTCACCCACGGAGGATTAAATGAGAATCTTTCTTGTTTAACACTGGAATGGGGTGGTGCACTGTTCACTACCCGAAGATACTGCCACATCGGGTCAATGCATAGGGCGACAGAAGCAAGCTTCCAAATCAGCTCCCTTTCTCAAAAATCCATTTAATTTATGGTCCCCAGATAGGGAACGTATGTATCAGTATGTGCTCACAAGTCACCCAAGTGCAAGTATTCACACAAAAAAAAACGTGCCTCAGGATGCGATCTGTCGCAAGATCCTTTCTTTTTTTACACTTGATCTAAGCCAAAAGGCCTAGAGGGGATAACCGGGAAAGGGGTGGACCCAACCATGTCCCCTTCATGAGCACTCACATTACTCATAGGAATGGAAGGAAGGCTGGCAGCCAACCAGCCTCCCATACACTTTCTGGGTGGGTGGCAGTCAGCCACCCATACATACATACAGCACAGGCTAAACCCACATCATCACTTAAAAAAAGGACAGGCGACCATTGCACTCTGATGGAGCATTTAGCAATGCAATCCATAGCCTGGCTTTTGCCTGAACCCCCATCACTCCTCCTCTTGCATATAAGACAATATTTCAGATCTGCATATGAAAACAACACGCCTACCTTTGTTGCACATAGCTGCCTGCCTGTCTCTAGTTACCCCACTGGCTGTAGCTGCGTCCCTTCCGACATGGAATAACACCAACTGTAACGATAAACTGAAAATTAACAGTATAAACCTGCATCATTTTGGACTCTGGTATTTGCTGAATCCGGGTGACCTGACAATCGATGGTGGTGCCGCTGGTGATTCTGGCCTTCTTGGAATCTGTTGGGCCTATGTGTTAGCTCACACATCACTTGGGTATCCATGGTAACTACCACAACATGGTCATCTGCAGTTTACATCTAGCCCGTGGCATTGAATGGCATTTTAAAAGTGCTAAGGGTCCTGGTGCAATAATCCTCCCATGAGGATCAGCCTCAACGGCTTTGTAGATTGCACTCATGTCAGCAACTCCATATACATTTTTTTTTCTTCATGCTTCTTTCTTCATCCTTTTTTCTTTCTGTCATTCAGACTTTCATTCATTCGATCTCTCTCACTCACTTGCTTTAACTCATTTGTTCTCACTCACTCACTCACTCACTCAATCACTCACTCACTCATTCACTCTCACTCACTCTCACTCTCTCACTCACTCGCTCACTAAGTCAGTCTCTCTCTCTCTCTCTCTCTTTTTCTTTTTATATATATTTTTTTCCGTCTTCTTCTTCTTCTTCTTCTTCTTCTTCTTCTTCTTCTTCTTCAGACCGTCATAGCACTAATGCCTTTCCAATACCACCAGCAGATGGAGACACTCCATTGCAACATTGGTTGTGAGCAGCAGTTTCTAAAAACAAATGCCTCATGGCGGATTTCCCATCCATCAATGGATGGTAAATTTTGTTTTTATCATTCACTGACCACAGAAACCAATGCATGGTCAAGCAACAGCAATGACACACCCTTGTGTATAGGCATGAGACCCTCATGTCATTTAACAGGATTCAGCACCACCCACAAGACAGCTACCTGTCATGTCATGTCAAACCTGCACAGGTGTGCTAGATTATTATTATTTAGTTTTATTTTATTTTTTTACACCAATCAGTGTGCAAACATGGTCATTAAAACGCTAAATGAATAGACGTTCATAAACCAGTCAGTGCAACTCATCATTTTGGTCTCCAATTCTCAAACTCAAATTCTCACCCACGGAGGATTAAATGAGAATCTTTCTTGTTTAACACTGGAATGGGGTGGTGCACTGTTCACTACCCGAAGATACTGCCACATCGGGTCAATGCATAGGGCGACAGAAGCAAGCTTCCAAATCAGCTCCCTTTCTCAAAAATCCATTTAATTTATGGTCCCCAGATAGGGAACGTATGTATCAGTATGTGCTCACAAGTCACCCAAGTGCAAGTATTCACACAAAAAAAAACGTGCCTCAGGATGCGATCTGTCGCAAGATCCTTTCTTTTTTTACACTTGATCTAAGCCAAAAGGCCTAGAGGGGATAACCGGGAAAGGGGTGGACCCAACCATGTCCCCTTCATGAGCACTCACATTACTCATAGGAATGGAAGGAAGGCTGGCAGCCAACCAGCCTCCCATACACTTTCTGGGTGGGTGGCAGTCAGCCACCCATACATACATACAGCACAGGCTAAACCCACATCATCACTTAAAAAAAGGACAGGCGACCATTGCACTCTGATGGAGCATTTAGCAATGCAATCCATAGCCTGGCTTTTGCCTGAACCCCCATCACTCCTCCTCTTGCATATAAGACAATATTTCAGATCTGCATATGAAAACAACACGCCTACCTTTGTTGCACATAGCTGCCTGCCTGTCTCTAGTTACCCCACTGGCTGTAGCTGCGTCCCTTCCGACATGGAATAACACCAACTGTAACGATAAACTGAAAATTAACAGTATAAACCTGCATCATTTTGGACTCTGGTATTTGCTGAATCCGGGTGACCTGACAATCGATGGTGGTGCCGCTGGTGATTCTGGCCTTCTTGGAATCTGTTGGGCCTATGTGTTAGCTCACACATCACTTGGGTATCCATGGTAACTACCACAACATGGTCATCTGCAGTTTACATCTAGCCCGTGGCATTGAATGGCATTTTAAAAGTGCTAAGGGTCCTGGTGCAATAATCCTCCCATGAGGATCAGCCTCAACGGCTTTGTAGATTGCACTCATGTCAGCAACTCCATATACATTTTTTTTTCTTCATGCTTCTTTCTTCATCCTTTTTTCTTTCTGTCATTCAGACTTTCATTCATTCGATCTCTCTCACTCACTTGCTTTAACTCATTTGTTCTCACTCACTCACTCACTCACTCAATCACTCACTCACTCATTCACTCTCACTCACTCTCACTCTCTCACTCACTCGCTCACTAAGTCAGTCTCTCTCTCTCTCTCTCTTTTTCTTTTTATATATATTTTTTTCCGTCTTCTTCTTCTTCTTCTTCTTCTTCTTCTTCTTCTTCAGACCCTGTCATAGCACTAATGCCTTTCCAATACCACCAGCAGATGGAGACACTCCATTGCAACATTGGTTGTGAGCAGCAGTTTCTAAAAACAAATGCCTCATGGCGGATTTCCCATCCATCAATGGATGGTAAATTTTGTTTTTATCATTCACTGACCACAGAAACCAATGCATGGTCAAGCAACAGCAATGACACACCCTTGTGTATAGGCATGAGACCCTCATGTCATTTAACAGGATTCAGCACCACCCACAAGACAGCTACCTGTCATGTCATGTCAAACCTGCACAGGTGTGCTAGATTATTATTATTTAGTTTTATTTTATTTTTTTACACCAATCAGTGTGCAAACATGGTCATTAAAACGCTAAATGAATAGACGTTCATAAACCAGTCAGTGCAACTCATCATTTTGGTCTCCAATTCTCAAACTCAAATTCTCACCCACGGAGGATTAAATGAGAATCTTTCTTGTTTAACACTGGAATGGGGTGGTGCACTGTTCACTACCCGAAGATACTGCCACATCGGGTCAATGCATAGGGCGACAGAAGCAAGCTTCCAAATCAGCTCCCTTTCTCAAAAATCCATTTAATTTATGGTCCCCAGATAGGGAACGTATGTATCAGTATGTGCTCACAAGTCACCCAAGTGCAAGTATTCACACAAAAAAAAACGTGCCTCAGGATGCGATCTGTCGCAAGATCCTTTCTTTTTTTACACTTGATCTAAGCCAAAAGGCCTAGAGGGGATAACCGGGAAAGGGGTGGACCCAACCATGTCCCCTTCATGAGCACTCACATTACTCATAGGAATGGAAGGAAGGCTGGCAGCCAACCAGCCTCCCATACACTCTCTGGGTGGGTGGCAGTCAGCCACCCATACATACATACAGCACAGGCTAAACCCACATCATCACTTAAAAAAAGGACAGGCGACCATTGCACTCTGATGGAGCATTTAGCAATGCAATCCATAGCCTGGCTTTTGCCTGAACCCCCATCACTCCTCCTCTTGCATATAAGACAATATTTCAGATCTGCATATGAAAACAACACGCCTACCTTTGTTGCACATAGCTGCCTGCCTGTCTCTAGTTACCCCACTGGCTGTAGCTGCGTCCCTTCCGACATGGAATAACACCAACTGTAACGATAAACTGAAAATTAACAGTATAAACCTGCATCATTTTGGACTCTGGTATTTGCTGAATCCGGGTGACCTGACAATCGATGGTGGTGCCGCTGGTGATTCTGGCCTTCTTGGAATCTGTTGGGCCTATGTGTTAGCTCACACATCACTTGGGTATCCATGGTAACTACCACAACATGGTCATCTGCAGTTTACATCTAGCCCGTGGCATTGAATGGCATTTTAAAAGTGCTAAGGGTCCTGGTGCAATAATCCTCCCATGAGGATCAGCCTCAACGGCTTTGTAGATTGCACTCATGTCAGCAACTCCATATACATTTTTTTTTCTTCATGCTTCTTTCTTCATCCTTTTTTCTTTCTGTCATTCAGACTTTCATTCATTCGATCTCTCTCACTCACTTGCTTTAACTCATTTGTTCTCACTCACTCACTCACTCAATCACTCACTCACTCATTCACTCTCACTCACTCTCACTCTCTCACTCACTCGCTCACTAAGTCAGTCTCTCTCTCTCTCTCTCTTTTTCTTTTTATATATATTTTTTTCCGTCTTCTTCTTCTTCTTCTTCTTCTTCTTCTTCAGACCCTGTCATAGCACTAATGCCTTTCCAATACCACCAGCAGATGGAGACACTCCATTGCAACATTGGTTGTGAGCAGCAGTTTCTAAAAACAAATGCCTCATGGCGGATTTCCCATCCATCAATGGATGGTAAATTTTGTTTTTATCATTCACTGACCACAGAAACCAATGCATGGTCAAGCAACAGCAATGACACACCCTTGTGTATAGGCATGAGACCCTCATGTCATTTAACAGGATTCAGCACCACCCACAAGACAGCTACCTGTCATGTCATGTCAAACCTGCACAGGTGTGCTAGATTATTATTATTTAGTTTTATTTTATTTTTTTACACCAATCAGTGTGCAAACATGGTCATTAAAACGCTAAATGAATAGACGTTCATAAACCAGTCAGTGCAACTCATCATTTTGGTCTCCAATTCTCAAACTCAAATTCTCACCCACGGAGGATTAAATGAGAATCTTTCTTGTTTAACACTGGAATGGGGTGGTGCACTGTTCACTACCCGAAGATACTGCCACATCGGGTCAATGCATAGGGCGACAGAAGCAAGCTTCCAAATCAGCTCCCTTTCTCAAAAATCCATTTAATTTATGGTCCCCAGATAGGGAACGTATGTATCAGTATGTGCTCACAAGTCACCCAAGTGCAAGTATTCACACAAAAAAAAACGTGCCTCAGGATGCGATCTGTCGCAAGATCCTTTCTTTTTTTACACTTGATCTAAGCCAAAAGGCCTAGAGGGGATAACCGGGAAAGGGGTGGACCCAACCATGTCCCCTTCATGAGCACTCACATTACTCATAGGAATGGAAGGAAGGCTGGCAGCCAACCAGCCTCCCATACACTTTCTGGGTGGGTGGCAGTCAGCCACCCATACATACATACAGCACAGGCTAAACCCACATCATCACTTAAAAAAAGGACAGGCGACCATTGCACTCTGATGGAGCATTTAGCAATGCAATCCATAGCCTGGCTTTTGCCTGAACCCCCATCACTCCTCCTCTTGCATATAAGACAATATTTCAGATCTGCATATGAAAACAACACGCCTACCTTTGTTGCACATAGCTGCCTGCCTGTCTCTAGTTACCCCACTGGCTGTAGCTGCGTCCCTTCCGACATGGAATAACACCAACTGTAACGATAAACTGAAAATTAACAGTATAAACCTGCATCATTTTGGACTCTGGTATTTGCTGAATCCGGGTGACCTGACAATCGATGGTGGTGCCGCTGGTGATTCTGGCCTTCTTGGAATCTGTTGGGCCTATGTGTTAGCTCACACATCACTTGGGTATCCATGGTAACTACCACAACATGGTCATCTGCAGTTTACATCTAGCCCGTGGCATTGAATGGCATTTTAAAAGTGCTAAGGGTCCTGGTGCAATAATCCTCCCATGAGGATCAGCCTCAACGGCTTTGTAGATTGCACTCATGTCAGCAACTCCATATACATTTTTTTTTCTTCATGCTTCTTTCTTCATCCTTTTTTCTTTCTGTCATTCAGACTTTCATTCATTCGATCTCTCTCACTCACTTGCTTTAACTCATTTGTTCTCACTCACTCACTCACTCACTCACTCACTCAATCACTCACTCACTCATTCACTCTCACTCACTCTCACTCTCTCACTCACTCGCTCACTAAGTCAGTCTCTCTCTCTCTCTCTCTTTTTCTTTTTATATATATTTTTTTCCGTCTTCTTCTTCTTCTTCTTCTTCTTCTTCTTCTTCTTCAGACCCTGTCATAGCACTAATGCCTTTCCAATACCACCAGCAGATGGAGACACTCCATTGCAACATTGGTTGTGAGCAGCAGTTTCTAAAAACAAATGCCTCATGGCGGATTTCCCATCCATCAATGGATGGTAAATTTTGTTTTTATCATTCACTGACCACAGAAACCAATGCATGGTCAAGCAACAGCAATGACACACCCTTGTGTATAGGCATGAGACCCTCATGTCATTTAACAGGATTCAGCACCACCCACAAGACAGCTACCTGTCATGTCATGTCAAACCTGCACAGGTGTGCTAGATTATTATTATTTAGTTTTATTTTATTTTTTTACACCAATCAGTGTGCAAACATGGTCATTAAAACGCTAAATGAATAGACGTTCATAAACCAGTCAGTGCAACTCATCATTTTGGTCTCCAATTCTCAAACTCAAATTCTCACCCACGGAGGATTAAATGAGAATCTTTCTTGTTTAACACTGGAATGGGGTGGTGCACTGTTCACTACCCGAAGATACTGCCACATCGGGTCAATGCATAGGGCGACAGAAGCAAGCTTCCAAATCAGCTCCCTTTCTCAAAAATCCATTTAATTTATGGTCCCCAGATAGGGAACGTATGTATCAGTATGTGCTCACAAGTCACCCAAGTGCAAGTATTCACACAAAAAAAAAACGTGCCTCAGGATGCGATCTGTCGCAAGATCCTTTCTTTTTTTACACTTGATCTAAGCCAAAAGGCCTAGAGGGGATAACCGGGAAAGGGGTGGACCCAACCATGTCCCCTTCATGAGCACTCACATTACTCATAGGAATGGAAGGAAGGCTGGCAGCCAACCAGCCTCCCATTCACTTTCTGGGTGGGTGGCAGTCAGCCACCCATACATACATACAGCACAGGCTAAACCCACATCATCACTTAAAAAAAGGACAGGCGACCCGATGGTGGTGCCGCTGGTGATTCTGGCCTTCTTGGAATCTGTTGGGCCTATGTGTTAGCTCACACATCACTTGGGTATCCATGGTAACTACCACAACATGGTCATCTGCAGTTTACATCTAGCCCGTGGCATTGAATGGCATTTTAAAAGTGCTAAGGGTCCTGGTGCAATAATCCTCCCATGAGGATCAGCCTCAACGGCTTTGTAGATTGCACTCATGTCAGCAACTCCATATACATTTTTTTTTCTTCATGCTTCTTTCTTCATCCTTTTTTCTTTCTGTCATTCAGACTTTCATTCATTCGATCTCTCTCACTCACTTGCTTTAACTCATTTGTTCTCACTCACTCACTCACTCACTCACTCATTCACTCTCACTCACTCTCACTCTCTCACTCACTCGCTCACTAAGTCAGTCTCTCTCTCTCTCTCTCTTTTTCTTTTTATATATATTTTTTTCCGTCTTCTTCTTCTTCTTCTTCTTCTTCTTCTTCTTCTTCTTCTTCTTCTTCAGACCCTGTCATAGCACTAATGCCTTTCCAATACCACCAGCAGATGGAGACACTCCATTGCAACATTGGTTGTGAGCAGCAGTTTCTAAAAACAAATGCCTCATGGCGGATTTCCCATCCATCAATGGATGGTAAATTTTGTTTTTATCATTCACTGACCACAGAAACCAATGCATGGTCAAGCAACAGCAATGACACACCCTTGTGTATAGGCATGAGACCCTCATGTCATTTAACAGGATTCAGCACCACCCACAAGACAGCTACCTGTCATGTCATGTCAAACCTGCACAGGTGTGCTAGATTATTATTATTTAGTTTTATTTTATTTTTTTACACCAATCAGTGTGCAAACATGGTCATTAAAACGCTAAATGAATAGACGTTCATAAACCAGTCAGTGCAACTCATCATTTTGGTCTCCAATTCTCAAACTCAAATTCTCACCCACGGAGGATTAAATGAGAATCTTTCTTGTTTAACACTGGAATGGGGTGGTGCACTGTTCACTACCCGAAGATACTGCCACATCGGGTCAATGCATAGGGCGACAGAAGCAAGCTTCCAAATCAGCTCCCTTTCTCAAAAATCCATTTAATTTATGGTCCCCAGATAGGGAACGTATGTATCAGTATGTGCTCACAAGTCACCCAAGTGCAAGTATTCACACAAAAAAAAACGTGCCTCAGGATGCGATCTGACGCAAGATCCTTTCTTTTTGTACACTTGATCTAAGCCAAAAGGCCTAGAGGGGATAACCGGGAAAGGGGTGGACCCAACCATGTCCCCTTCATGAGCACTCACATTACTCATAGGAATGGAAGGAAGGCTGGCAGCCAACCAGCCTCCCATACACTTTCTGGGTGGGTGGCAGTCAGCCACCCATACATACATACAGCACAGGCTAAACCCACATCATCACTTAAAAAAAGGACAGGCGACCATTGCACTCTGATGGAGCATTTAGCAATGCAATCCATAGCCTGGCTTTTGCCTGAACCCCCATCACTCCTCCTCTTGCATATAAGACAATATTTCAGATCTGCATATGAAAACAACACGCCTACCTTTGTTGCACATAGCTGCCTGCCTGTCTCTAGTTACCCCACTGGCTGTAGCTGCGTCCCTTCCGACATGGAATAACACCAACTGTAACGATAAACTGAAAATTAACAGTATAAACCTGCATCATTTTGGACTCTGGTATTTGCTGAATCCGGGTGACCTGACAATCGATGGTGGTGCCGCTGGTGATTCTGGCCTTCTTGGAATCTGTTGGGCCTATGTGTTAGCTCACACATCACTTGGGTATCCATGGTAACTACCACAACATGGTCATCTGCAGTTTACATCTAGCCCGTGGCATTGAATGGCATTTTAAAAGTGCTAAGGGTCCTGGTGCAATAATCCTCCCATGAGGATCAGCCTCAACGGCTTTGTAGATTGCACTCATGTCAGCAACTCCATATACATTTTTTTTTCTTCATGCTTCTTTCTTCATCCTTTTTTCTTTCTGTCATTCAGACTTTCATTCATTCGATCTCTCTCACTCACTTGCTTTAACTCATTTGTTCTCACTCACTCACTCACTCACTCACTCAATCACTCACTCACTCATTCACTCTCACTCACTCTCACTCTCTCACTCACTCGCTCACTAAGTCAGTCTCTCTCTCTCTCTCTCTTTTTCTTTTTATATATATTTTTTTCCGTCTTCTTCTTCTTCTTCTTCTTCTTCTTCAGACCCTGTCATAGCACTAATGCCTTTCCAATACCACCAGCAGATGGAGACACTCCATTGCAACATTGGTTGTGAGCAGCAGTTTCTAAAAACAAATGCCTCATGGCGGATTTCCCATCCATCAATGGATGGTAAATTTTGTTTTTATCATTCACTGACCACAGAAACCAATGCATGGTCAAGCAACAGCAATGACACACCCTTGTGTATAGGCATGAGACCCTCATGTCATTTAACAGGATTCAGCACCACCCACAAGACAGCTACCTGTCATGTCATGTCAAACCTGCACAGGTGTGCTAGATTATTATTATTTAGTTTTATTTTATTTTTTTACACCAATCAGTGTGCAAACATGGTCATTAAAACGCTAAATGAATAGACGTTCATAAACCAGTCAGTGCAACTCATCATTTTGGTCTCCAATTCTCAAACTCAAATTCTCACCCACGGAGGATTAAATGAGAATCTTTCTTGTTTAACACTGGAATGGGGTGGTGCACTGTTCACTACCCGAAGATACTGCCACATCGGGTCAATGCATATGGCGACAGAAGCAAGCTTCCAAATCAGCTCCCTTTCTCAAAAATCCATTTAATTTATGGTCCCCAGATAGGGAACGTATGTATCAGTATGTGCTCACAAGTCACCCAAGTGCAAGTATTCACACAAAAAAAAACGTGCCTCAGGATGCGATCTGTCGCAAGATCCTTTCTTTTTTTACACTTGATCTAAGCCAAAAGGCCTAGAGGGGATAACCGGGAAAGGGGTGGACCCAACCATGTCCCCTTCATGAGCACTCACATTACTCATAGGAATGGAAGGAAGGCTGGCAGCCAACCAGCCTCCCATACACTTTCTGGGTGGGTGGCAGTCAGCCACCCATACATACATACAGCACAGGCTAAACCCACATCATCACTTAAAAAAAGGACAGGCGACCATTGCACTCTGATGGAGCATTTAGCAATGCAATCCATAGCCTGGCTTTTGCCTGAACCCCCATCACTCCTCCTCTTGCATATAAGACAATATTTCAGATCTGCATATGAAAACAACACGCCTACCTTTGTTGCACATAGCTGCCTGCCTGTCTCTAGTTACCCCACTGGCTGTAGCTGCGTCCCTTCCGACATGGAATAACACCAACTGTAACGATAAACTGAAAATTAACAGTATAAACCTGCATCATTTTGGACTCTGGTATTTGCTGAATCCGGGTGACCTGACAATCGATGGTGGTGCCGCTGGTGATTCTGGCCTTCTTGGAATCTGTTGGGCCTATGTGTTAGCTCACACATCACTTGGGTATCCATGGTAACTACCACAACATGGTCATCTGCAGTTTACATCTAGCCCGTGGCATTGAATGGCATTTTAAAAGTGCTAAGGGTCCTGGTGCAATAATCCTCCCATGAGGATCAGCCTCAACGGCTTTGTAGATTGCACTCATGTCAGCAACTCCATATACATTTTTTTTTCTTCATGCTTCTTTCTTCATCCTTTTTTCTTTCTGTCATTCAGACTTTCATTCATTCGATCTCTCTCACTCACTTGCTTTAACTCATTTGTTCTCACTCACTCACTCACTCAATCACTCACTCACTCATTCACTCTCACTCACTCTCACTCTCTCACTCACTCGCTCACTAAGTCAGTCTCTCTCTCTCTCTCTCTTTTTCTTTTTATATATATTTTTTTCCGTCTTCTTCTTCTTCTTCTTCTTCTTCTTCTTCTTCAGACCCTGTCATAGCACTAATGCCTTTCCAATACCACCAGCAGATGGAGACACTCCATTGCAACATTGGTTGTGAGCAGCAGTTTCTAAAAACAAATGCCTCATGGCGGATTTCCCATCCATCAATGGATGGTAAATTTTGTTTTTATCATTCACTGACCACAGAAACCAATGCATGGTCAAGCAACAGCAATGACACACCCTTGTGTATAGGCATGAGACCCTCATGTCATTTAACAGGATTCAGCACCACCCACAAGACAGCTACCTGTCATGTCATGTCAAACCTGCACAGGTGTGCTAGATTATTATTATTTAGTTTTATTTTATTTTTTTACACCAATCAGTGTGCAAACATGGTCATTAAAACGCTAAATGAATAGACGTTCATAAACCAGTCAGTGCAACTCATCATTTTGGTCTCCAATTCTCAAACTCAAATTCTCACCCACGGAGGATTAAATGAGAATCTTTCTTGTTTAACACTGGAATGGGGTGGTGCACTGTTCACTACCCGAAGATACTGCCACATCGGGTCAATGCATAGGGCGACAGAAGCAAGCTTCCAAATCAGCTCCCTTTCTCAAAAATCCATTTAATTTATGGTCCCCAGATAGGGAACGTATGTATCAGTATGTGCTCACAAGTCACCCAAGTGCAAGTATTCACACAAAAAAAAACGTGCCTCAGGATGCGATCTGTCGCAAGATCCTTTCTTTTTTTACACTTGATCTAAGCCAAAAGGCCTAGAGGGGATAACCGGGAAAGGGGTGGACCCAACCATGTCCCCTTCATGAGCACTCACATTACTCATAGGAATGGAAGGAAGGCTGGCAGCCAACCAGCCTCCCATACACTTTCTGGGTGGGTGGCAGTCAGCCACCCATACATACATACAGCACAGGCTAAACCCACATCATCACTTAAAAAAAGGACAGGCGACCATTGCACTCTGATGGAGCATTTAGCAATGCAATCCATAGCCTGGCTTTTGCCTGAACCCCCATCACTCCTCCTCTTGCATATAAGACAATATTTCAGATCTGCATATGAAAACAACACGCCTACCTTTGTTGCACATAGCTGCCTGCCTGTCTCTAGTTACCCCACTGGCTGTAGCTGCGTCCCTTCCGACATGGAATAACACCAACTGTAACGATAAACTGAAAATTAACAGTATAAACCTGCATCATTTTGGACTCTGGTATTTGCTGAATCCGGGTGACCTGACAATCGATGGTGGTGCCGCTGGTGATTCTGGCCTTCTTGGAATCTGTTGGGCCTATGTGTTAGCTCACACATCACTTGGGTATCCATGGTAACTACCACAACATGGTCATCTGCAGTTTACATCTAGCCCGTGGCATTGAATGGCATTTTAAAAGTGCTAAGGGTCCTGGTGCAATAATCCTCCCATGAGGATCAGCCTCAACGGCTTTGTAGATTGCACTCATGTCAGCAACTCCATATACATTTTTTTTTCTTCATGCTTCTTTCTTCATCCTTTTTTCTTTCTGTCATTCAGACTTTCATTCATTCGATCTCTCTCACTCACTTGCTTTAACTCATTTGTTCTCACTCACTCACTCACTCACTCAATCACTCACTCACTCATTCACTCTCACTCACTCTCACTCTCTCACTCACTCGCTCACTAAGTCAGTCTCTCTCTCTCTCTCTCTTTTTCTTTTTATATATATTTTTTTCCGTCTTCTTCTTCTTCTTCTTCTTCAGACCCTGTCATAGCACTAATGCCTTTCCAATACCACCAGCAGATGGAGACACTCCATTGCAACATTGGTTGTGAGCAGCAGTTTCTAAAAACAAATGCCTCATGGCGGATTTCCCATCCATCAATGGATGGTAAATTTTGTTTTTATCATTCACTGACCACAGAAACCAATGCATGGTCAAGCAACAGCAATGACACACCCTTGTGTATAGGCATGAGACCCTCATGTCATTTAACAGGATTCAGCACCACCCACAAGACAGCTACCTGTCATGTCATGTCAAACCTGCACAGGTGTGCTAGATTATTATTATTTAGTTTTATTTTATTTTTTTACACCAATCAGTGTGCAAACATGGTCATTAAAACGCTAAATGAATAGACGTTCATAAACCAGTCAGTGCAACTCATCATTTTGGTCTCCAATTCTCAAACTCAAATTCTCACCCACGGAGGATTAAATGAGAATCTTTCTTGTTTAACACTGGAATGGGGTGGTGCACTGTTCACTACCCGAAGATACTGCCACATCGGGTCAATGCATAGGGCAACAGAAGCAAGCTTCCAAATCAGCTCCCTTTCTCAAAAATCCATTTAATTTATGGTCCCCAGATAGGGAACGTATGTATCAGTATGTGCTCACAAGTCACCCAAGTGCAAGTATTCACACAAAAAAAAACGTGCCTCAGGATGCGATCTGTCGCAAGATCCTTTCTTTTTTTACACTTGATCTAAGCCAAAAGGCCTAGAGGGGATAACCGGGAAAGGGGTGGACCCAACCATGTCCCCTTCATGAGCACTCACATTACTCATAGGAATGGAAGGAAGGCTGGCAGCCAACCAGCCTCCCATACACTTTCTGGGTGGGTGGCAGTCAGCCACCCATACATACATACAGCACAGGCTAAACCCACATCATCACTTAAAAAAAGGACAGGCGACCATTGCACTCTGATGGAGCATTTAGCAATGCAATCCATAGCCTGGCTTTTGCCTGAACCCCCATCACTCCTCCTCTTGCATATAAGACAATATTTCAGATCTGCATATGAAAACAACACGCCTACCTTTGTTGCACATAGCTGCCTGCCTGTCTCTAGTTACCCCACTGGCTGTAGCTGCG
Source organism: Hyla sarda (assembly GCF_029499605.1). NCBI lineage: Eukaryota > Metazoa > Chordata > Amphibia > Anura > Hylidae > Hyla > Hyla sarda. The sequence goes on from NW_026610706.1 coordinate 24,216, forward strand.
TCCCTTCCGACATGGAATAACACCAACTGTAACGATAAACTGAAAATTAACAGTATAAACCTGCATCATTTTGGACTCTGGTATTTGCTGAATCCGGGTGACCTGACAATCGATGGTGGTGCCGCTGGTGATTCTGGCCTTCTTGGAATCTGTTGGGCCTATGTGTTAGCTCACACATCACTTGGGTATCCATGGTAACTACCACAACATGGTCATCTGCAGTTTACATCTAGCCCGTGGCATTGAATGGCATTTTAAAAGTGCTAAGGGTCCTGGTGCAATAATCCTCCCATGAGGATCAGCCTCAACGGCTTTGTAGATTGCACTCATGTCAGCAACTCCATATACATTTTTTTTTCTTCATGCTTCTTTCTTCATCCTTTTTTCTTTCTGTCATTCAGACTTTCATTCATTCGATCTCTCTCACTCACTTGCTTTAACTCATTTGTTCTCACTCACTCACTCACTCACTCAATCACTCACTCACTCATTCACTCTCACTCACTCTCACTCTCTCACTCACTCGCTCACTAAGTCAGTCTCTCTCTCTCTCTCTCTTTTTCTTTTTATATATATTTTTTTCCGTCTTCTTCTTCTTCTTCTTCTTCTTCTTCTTCTTCAGACCCTGTCATAGCACTAATGCCTTTCCAATACCACCAGCAGATGGAGACACTCCATTGCAACATTGGTTGTGAGCAGCAGTTTCTAAAAACAAATGCCTCATGGCGGATTTCCCATCCATCAATGGATGGTAAATTTTGTTTTTATCATTCACTGACCACAGAAACCAATGCATGGTCAAGCAACAGCAATGACACACCCTTGTGTATAGGCATGAGACCCTCATGTCATTTAACAGGATTCAGCACCACCCACAAGACAGCTACCTGTCATGTCATGTCAAACCTGCACAGGTGTGCTAGATTATTATTATTTAGTTTTATTTTATTTTTTTACACCAATCAGTGTGCAAACATGGTCATTAAAACGCTAAATGAATAGACGTTCATAAACCAGTCAGTGCAACTCATCATTTTGGTCTCCAATTCTCAAACTCAAATTCTCACCCACGGAGGATTAAATGAGAATCTTTCTTGTTTAACACTGGAATGGGGTGGTGCACTGTTCACTACCCGAAGATACTGCCACATCGGGTCAATGCATAGGGCGACAGAAGCAAGCTTCCAAATCAGCTCCCTTTCTCAAAAATCCATTTAATTTATGGTCCCCAGATAGGGAACGTATGTATCAGTATGTGCTCACAAGTCACCCAAGTGCAAGTATTCACACAAAAAAAAACGTGCCTCAGGATGCGATCTGTCGCAAGATCCTTTCTTTTTTTACACTTGATCTAAGCCAAAAGGCCTAGAGGGGATAACCGGGAAAGGGGTGGACCCAACCATGTCCCCTTCATGAGCACTCACATTACTCATAGGAATGGAAGGAAGGCTGGCAGCCAACCAGCCTCCCATACACTTTCTGGGTGGGTGGCAGTCAGCCACCCATACATACATACAGCACAGGCTAAACCCACATCATCACTTAAAAAAAGGACAGGCGACCATTGCACTCTGATGGAGCATTTAGCAATGCAATCCATAGCCTGGCTTTTGCCTGAACCCCCATCACTCCTCCTCTTGCATATAAGACAATATTTCAGATCTGCATATGAAAACAACACGCCTACCTTTGTTGCACATAGCTGCCTGCCTGTCTCTAGTTACCCCACTGGCTGTAGCTGCGTCCCTTCCGACATGGAATAACACCAACTGTAACGATAAACTGAAAATTAACAGTATAAACCTGCATCATTTTGGACTCTGGTATTTGCTGAATCCGGGTGACCTGACAATCGATGGTGGTGCCGCTGGTGATTCTGGCCTTCTTGGAATCTGTTGGGCCTATGTGTTAGCTCACACATCACTTGGGTATCCATGGTAACTACCACAACATGGTCATCTGCAGTTTACATCTAGCCCGTGGCATTGAATGGCATTTTAAAAGTGCTAAGGGTCCTGGTGCAATAATCCTCCCATGAGGATCAGCCTCAACGGCTTTGTAGATTGCACTCATGTCAGCAACTCCATATACATTTTTTTTTCTTCATGCTTCTTTCTTCATCCTTTTTTCTTTCTGTCATTCAGACTTTCATTCATTCGATCTCTCTCACTCACTTGCTTTAACTCATTTGTTCTCACTCACTCACTCACTCACTCAATCACTCACTCACTCATTCACTCTCACTCACTCTCACTCTCTCACTCACTCGCTACTCTCACTCTCTCACTCACTCGCTCACTAAGTCAGTCTCTCTCTCTCTCTCTCTTTTTCTTTTTATATATATTTTTTTCCGTCTTCTTCTTCTTCTTCTTCTTCTTCTTCAGACCCTGTCATAGCACTAATGCCTTTCCAATACCACCAGCAGATGGAGACACTCCATTGCAACATTGGTTGTGAGCAGCAGTTTCTAAAAACAAATGCCTCATGGCGGAATTCCCATCCATCAATGGATGGTAAATTTTGTTTTTATCATTCACTGACCACAGAAACCAATGCATGGTCAAGCAACAGCAATGACACACCCTTGTGTATAGGCATGAGACCCTCATGTCATTTAACAGGATTCAGCACCACCCACAAGACAGCTACCTGTCATGTCATGTCAAACCTGCACAGGTGTGCTAGATTATTATTATTTAGTTTTATTTTATTTTTTTACACCAATCAGTGTGCAAACATGGTCATTAAAACGCTAAATGAATAGACGTTCATAAACCAGTCAGTGCAACTCATCATTTTGGTCTCCAATTCTCAAACTCAAATTCTCACCCACGGAGGATTAAATGAGAATCTTTCTTGTTTAACACTGGAATGGGGTGGTGCACTGTTCACTACCCGAAGATACTGCCACATCGGGTCAATGCATAGGGCGACAGAAGCAAGCTTCCAAATCAGCTCCCTTTCTCAAAAATCCATTTAATTTATGGTCCCCAGATAGGGAACGTATGTATCAGTATGTGCTCACAAGTCACCCAAGTGCAAGTATTCACACAAAAAAAAACGTGCCTCAGGATGCGATCTGTCGCAAGATCCTTTCTTTTTTTACACTTGATCTAAGCCAAAAGGCCTAGAGGGGATAACCGGGAAAGGGGTGGACCCAACCATGTCCCCTTCATGAGCACTCACATTACTCATAGGAATGGAAGGAAGGCTGGCAGCCAACCAGCCTCCCATACACTTTCTGGGTGGGTGGCAGTCAGCCACCCATACATACATACAGCACAGGCTAAACCCACATCATCACTTAAAAAAAGGACAGGCGACCATTGCACTCTGATGGAGCATTTAGCAATGCAATCCATAGCCTGGCTTTTGCCTGAACCCCCATCACTCCTCCTCTTGCATATAAGACAATATTTCAGATCTGCATATGAAAACAACACGCCTACCTTTGTTGCACATAGCTGCCTGCCTGTCTCTAGTTACCCCACTGGCTGTAGCTGCGTCCCTTCCGACATGGAATAACACCAACTGTAACGATAAACTGAAAATTAACAGTATAAACCTGCATCATTTTGGACTCTGGTATTTGCTGAATCCGGGTGACCTGACAATCGATGGTGGTGCCGCTGGTGATTCTGGCCTTCTTGGAATCTGTTGGGCCTATGTGTTAGCTCACACATCACTTGGGTATCCATGGTAACTACCACAACATGGTCATCTGCAGTTTACATCTAGCCCGTGGCATTGAATGGCATTTTAAAAGTGCTAAGGGTCCTGGTGCAATAATCCTCCCATGAGGATCAGCCTCAACGGCTTTGTAGATTGCACTCATGTCAGCAACTCCATATACATTTTTTTTTCTTCATGCTTCTTTCTTCATCCTTTTTTCTTTCTGTCATTCAGACTTTCATTCATTCGATCTCTCTCACTCACTTGCTTTAACTCATTTGTTCTCACTCACTCACTCACTCACTCAATCACTCACTCACTCATTCACTCTCACTCACTCTCACTCTCTCACTCACTCGCTCACTAAGTCAGTCTCTCTCTCTCTCTCTCTTTTTCTTTTTATATATATTTTTTTCCGTCTTCTTCTTCTTCTTCTTCTTCTTCTTCTTCTTCTTCAGACCCTGTCATAGCACTAATGCCTTTCCAATACCACCAGCAGATGGAGACACTCCATTGCAACATTGGTTGTGAGCAGCAGTTTCTAAAAACAAATGCCTCATGGCGGATTTCCCATCCATCAATGGATGGTAAATTTTGTTTTTATCATTCACTGACCACAGAAACCAATGCATGGTCAAGCAACAGCAATGACACACCCTTGTGTATAGGCATGAGACCCTCATGTCATTTAACAGGATTCAGCACCACCCACAAGACAGCTACCTGTCATGTCATGTCAAACCTGCACAGGTGTGCTAGATTATTATTATTTAGTTTTATTTTATTTTTTTACACCAATCAGTGTGCAAACATGGTCATTAAAACGCTAAATGAATAGACGTTCATAAACCAGTCAGTGCAACTCATCATTTTGGTCTCCAATTCTCAAACTCAAATTCTCACCCACGGAGGATTAAATGAGAATCTTTCTTGTTTAACACTGGAATGGGGTGGTGCACTGTTCACTACCCGAAGATACTGCCACATCGGGTCAATGCATAGGGCGACAGAAGCAAGCTTCCAAATCAGCTCCCTTTCTCAAAAATCCATTTAATTTATGGTCCCCAGATAGGGAACGTATGTATCAGTATGTGCTCACAAGTCACCCAAGTGCAAGTATTCACACAAAAAAAAACGTGCCTCAGGATGCGATCTGTCGCAAGATCCTTTCTTTTTTTACACTTGATCTAAGCCAAAAGGCCTAGAGGGGATAACCGGGAAAGGGGTGGACCCAACCATGTCCCCTTCATGAGCACTCACATTACTCATAGGAATGGAAGGAAGGCTGGCAGCCAACCAGCCTCCCATACACTTTCTGGGTGGGTGGCAGTCAGCCACCCATACATACATACAGCACAGGCTAAACCCACATCATCACTTAAAAAAAGGACAGGCGACCATTGCACTCTGATGGAGCATTTAGCAATGCAATCCATAGCCTGGCTTTTGCCTGAACCCCCATCACTCCTCCTCTTGCATATAAGACAATATTTCAGATCTGCATATGAAAACAACACGCCTACCTTTGTTGCACATAGCTGCCTGCCTGTCTCTAGTTACCCCACTGGCTGTAGCTGCGTCCCTTCCGACATGGAATAACACCAACTGTAACGATAAACTGAAAATTAACAGTATAAACCTGCATCATTTTGGACTCTGGTATTTGCTGAATCCGGGTGACCTGACAATCGATGGTGGTGCCGCTGGTGATTCTGGCCTTCTTGGAATCTGTTGGGCCTATGTGTTAGCTCACACATCACTTGGGTATCCATGGTAACTACCACAACATGGTCATCTGCAGTTTACATCTAGCCCGTGGCATTGAATGGCATTTTAAAAGTGCTAAGGGTCCTGGTGCAATAATCCTCCCATGAGGATCAGCCTCAACGGCTTTGTAGATTGCACTCATGTCAGCAACTCCATATACATTTTTTTTTCTTCATGCTTCTTTCTTCATCCTTTTTTCTTTCTGTCATTCAGACTTTCATTCATTCGATCTCTCTCACTCACTTGCTTTAACTCATTTGTTCTCACTCACTCACTCACTCACTCACTCAATCACTCACTCACTCATTCACTCTCACTCACTCTCACTCTCTCACTCACTCGCTCACTAAGTCAGTCTCTCTCTCTCTCTCTCTTTTTCTTTTTATATATATTTTTTTCCGTCTTCTTCTTCTTCTTCTTCTTCTTCTTCTTCTTCTTCTTCTTCAGACCCTGTCATAGCACTAATGCCTTTCCAATACCACCAGCAGATGGAGACACTCCATTGCAACATTGGTTGTGAGCAGCAGTTTCTAAAAACAAATGCCTCATGGCGGATTTCCCATCCATCAATGGATGGTAAATTTTGTTTTTATCATTCACTGACCACAGAAACCAATGCATGGTCAAGCAACAGCAATGACACACCCTTGTGTATAGGCATGAGACCCTCATGTCATTTAACAGGATTCAGCACCACCCACAAGACAGCTACCTGTCATGTCATGTCAAACCTGCACAGGTGTGCTAGATTATTATTATTTAGTTTTATTTTATTTTTTTACACCAATCAGTGTGCAAACATGGTCATTAAAACGCTAAATGAATAGACGTTCATAAACCAGTCAGTGCAACTCATCATTTTGGTCTCCAATTCTCAAACTCAAATTCTCACCCACGGAGGATTAAATGAGAATCTTTCTTGTTTAACACTGGAATGGGGTGGTGCACTGTTCACTACCCGAAGATACTGCCACATCGGGTCAATGCATAGGGCGACAGAAGCAAGCTTCCAAATCAGCTCCCTTTCTCAAAAATCCATTTAATTTATGGTCCCCAGATAGGGAACGTATGTATCAGTATGTGCTCACAAGTCACCCAAGTGCAAGTATTCACACAAAAAAAAACGTGCCTCAGGATGCGATCTGTCGCAAGATCCTTTCTTTTTTTACACTTGATCTAAGCCAAAAGGCCTAGAGGGGATAACCGGGAAAGGGGTGGACCCAACCATGTCCCCTTCATGAGCACTCACATTACTCATAGGAATGGAAGGAAGGCTGGCAGCCAACCAGCCTCCCATACACTTTCTGGGTGGGTGGCAGTCAGCCACCCATACATACATACAGCACAGGCTAAACCCACATCATCACTTAAAAAAAGGACAGGCGACCATTGCACTCTGATGGAGCATTTAGCAATGCAATCCATAGCCTGGCTTTTGCCTGAACCCCCATCACTCCTCCTCTTGCATATAAGACAATATTTCAGATCTGCATATGAAAACAACACGCCTACCTTTGTTGCACATAGCTGCCTGCCTGTCTCTAGTTACCCCACTGGCTGTAGCTGCGTCCCTTCCGACATGGAATAACACCAACTGTAACGATAAACTGAAAATTAACAGTATAAACCTGCATCATTTTGGACTCTGGTATTTGCTGAATCCGGGTGACCTGACAATCGATGGTGGTGCCGCTGGTGATTCTGGCCTTCTTGGAATCTGTTGGGCCTATGTGTTAGCTCACACATCACTTGGGTATCCATGGTAACTACCACAACATGGTCATCTGCAGTTTACATCTAGCCCGTGGCATTGAATGGCATTTTAAAAGTGCTAAGGGTCCTGGTGCAATAATCCTCCCATGAGGATCAGCCTCAACGGCTTTGTAGATTGCACTCATGTCAGCAACTCCATATACATTTTTTTTTCTTCATGCTTCTTTCTTCATCCTTTTTTCTTTCTGTCATTCAGACTTTCATTCATTCGATCTCTCTCACTCACTTGCTTTAACTCATTTGTTCTCACTCACTCACTCACTCACTCACTCAATCACTCACTCACTCATTCACTCTCACTCACTCTCACTCTCTCACTCACTCGCTCACTAAGTCAGTCTCTCTCTCTCTCTCTCTTTTTCTTTTTATATATATTTTTTTCCGTCTTCTTCTTCTTCTTCTTCTTCTTCTTCTTCTTCTTCTTCTTCTTCAGACCCTGTCATAGCACTAATGCCTTTCCAATACCACCAGCAGATGGAGACACTCCATTGCAACATTGGTTGTGAGCAGCAGTTTCTAAAAACAAATGCCTCATGGCGGATTTCCCATCCATCAATGGATGGTAAATTTTGTTTTTATCATTCACTGACCACAGAAACCAATGCATGGTCAAGCAACAGCAATGACACACCCTTGTGTATAGGCATGAGACCCTCATGTCATTTAACAGGATTCAGCACCACCCACAAGACAGCTACCTGTCATGTCATGTCAAACCTGCACAGGTGTGCTAGATTATTATTATTTAGTTTTATTTTATTTTTTTACACCAATCAGTGTGCAAACATGGTCATTAAAACGCTAAATGAATAGACGTTCATAAACCAGTCAGTGCAACTCATAATTTTGGTCTCCAATTCTCAAACTCAAATTCTCACCCACGGAGGATTAAATGAGAATCTTTCTTGTTTAACACTGGAATGGGGTGGTGCACTGTTCACTACCCGAAGATACTGCCACATCGGGTCAATGCATAGGGCGAAAGAAGCAAGCTTCCAAATCAGCTCCCTTTCTCAAAAATCCATTTAATTTATGGTCCCCAGATAGGGAACGTATGTATCAGTATGTGCTCACAAGTCACCCAAGTGCAAGTATTCACACAAAAAAAAACGTGCCTCAGGATGCGATCTGTCGCAAGATCCTTTCTTTTTTTACACTTGATCTAAGCCAAAAGGCCTAGAGGGGATAACCGGGAAAGGGGTGGACCCAACCATGTCCCCTTCATGAGCACTCACATTACTCATAGGAATGGAAGGAAGGCTGGCAGCCAACCAGCCTCCCATACACTTTCTGGGTGGGTGGCAGTCAGCCACCCATACATACATACAGCACAGGCTAAACCCACATCATCACTTAAAAAAAGGACAGGCGACCATTGCACTCTGATGGAGCATTTAGCAATGCAATCCATAGCCTGGCTTTTGCCTGAACCCCCATCACTCCTCCTCTTGCATATAAGACAATATTTCAGATCTGCATATGAAAACAACACGCCTACCTTTGTTGCACATAGCTGCCTGCCTGTCTCTAGTTACCCCACTGGCTGTAGCTGCGTCCCTTCCGACATGGAATAACACCAACTGTAACGATAAACTGAAAATTAACAGTATAAACCTGCATCATTTTGGACTCTGGTATTTGCTGAATCCGGGTGACCTGACAATCGATGGTGGTGCCGCTGGTGATTCTGGCCTTCTTGGAATCTGTTGGGCCTATGTGTTAGCTCACACATCACTTGGGTATCCATGGTAACTACCACAACATGGTCATCTGCAGTTTACATCTAGCCCGTGGCATTGAATGGCATTTTAAAAGTGCTAAGGGTCCTGGTGCAATAATCCTCCCATGAGGATCAGCCTCAACGGCTTTGTAGATTGCACTCATGTCAGCAACTCCATATACATTTTTTTTTCTTCATGCTTCTTTCTTCATCCTTTTTTCTTTCTGTCATTCAGACTTTCATTCATTCGATCTCTCTCACTCACTTGCTTTAACTCATTTGTTCTCACTCACTCACTCACTCACTCAATCACTCACTCACTCATTCACTCTCACTCACTCTCACTCTCTCACTCACTCGCTCACTAAGTCAGTCTCTCTCTCTCTCTCTCTCTTTTCTTTTTATATATATTTTTTTCCGTCTTCTTCTTCTTCTTCTTCTTCTTCTTCTTCTTCTTCTTCTTCAGACCCTGTCATAGCACTAATGCCTTTCCAATACCACCAGCAGATGGAGACACTCCATTGCAACATTGGTTGTGAGCAGCAGTTTCTAAAAACAAATGCCTCATGGCGGATTTCCCATCCATCAATGGATGGTAAATTTTGTTTTTATCATTCACTGACCACAGAAACCAATGCATGGTCAAGCAACAGCAATGACACACCCTTGTGTATAGGCATGAGACCCTCATGTCATTTAACAGGATTCAGCACCACCCACAAGACAGCTACCTGTCATGTCATGTCAAACCTGCACAGGTGTGCTAGATTATTATTATTTAGTTTTATTTTATTTTTTTACACCAATCAGTGTGCAAACATGGTCATTAAAACGCTAAATGAATAGACGTTCATAAACCAGTCAGTGCAACTCATCATTTTGGTCTCCAATTCTCAAACTCAAATTCTCACCCACGGAGGATTAAATGAGAATCTTTCTTGTTTAACACTGGAATGGGGTGGTGCACTGTTCACTACCCGAAGATACTGCCACATCGGGTCAATGCATAGGGCGACAGAAGCAAGCTTCCAAATCAGCTCCCTTTCTCAAAAATCCATTTAATTTATGGTCCCCAGATAGGGAACGTATGTATCAGTATGTGCTCACAAGTCACCCAAGTGCAAGTATTCACACAAAAAAAAACGTGCCTCAGGATGCGATCTGTCGCAAGATCCTTTCTTTTTTTACACTTGATCTAAGCCAAAAGGCCTAGAGGGGATAACCGGGAAAGGGGTGGACCCAACCATGTCCCCTTCATGAGCACTCACATTACTCATAGGAATGGAAGGAAGGCTGGCAGCCAACCAGCCTCCCATACACTTTCTGGGTGGGTGGCAGTCAGCCACCCATACATACATACAGCACAGGCTAAACCCACATCATCACTTAAAAAAAGGACAGGCGACCATTGCACTCTGATGGAGCATTTAGCAATGCAATCCATAGCCTGGCTTTTGCCTGAACCCCCATCACTCCTCCTCTTGCATATAAGACAATATTTCAGATCTGCATATGAAAACAACACGCCTACCTTTGTTGCACATAGCTGCCTGCCTGTCTCTAGTTACCCCACTGGCTGTAGCTGCGTCCCTTCCGACATGGAATAACACCAACTGTAACGATAAACTGAAAATTAACAGTATAAACCTGCATCATTTTGGACTCTGGTATTTGCTGAATCCGGGTGACCTGACAATCGATGGTGGTGCCGCTGGTGATTCTGGCCTTCTTGGAATCTGTTGGGCCTATGTGTTAGCTCACACATCACTTGGGTATCCATGGTAACTACCACAACATGGTCATCTGCAGTTTACATCTAGCCCGTGGCATTGAATGGCATTTTAAAAGTGCTAAGGGTCCTGGTGCAATAATCCTCCCATGAGGATCAGCCTCAACGGCTTTGTAGATTGCACTCATGTCAGCAACTCCATATACATTTTTTTTTCTTCATGCTTCTTTCTTCATCCTTTTTTCTTTCTGTCATTCAGACTTTCATTCATTCGATCTCTCTCACTCACTTGCTTTAACTCATTTGTTCTCACTCACTCACTCACTCACTCACTCAATCACTCACTCACTCATTCACTCTCACTCACTCTCACTCTCTCACTCACTCGCTCACTAAGTCAGTCTCTCTCTCTCTCTCTCTTTTTCTTTTTATATATATTTTTTTCCGTCTTCTTCTTCTTCTTCTTCTTCTTCTTCTTCTTCTTCTTCTTCTTCTTCTTCTTCTTCAGACCCTGTCATAGCACTAATGCCTTTCCAATACCACCAGCAGATGGAGACACTCCATTGCAACATTGGTTGTGAGCAGCAGTTTCTAAAAACAAATGCCTCATGGCGGATTTCCCATCCATCAATGGATGGTAAATTTTGTTTTTATCATTCACTGACCACAGAAACCAATGCATGGTCAAGCAATAGCAATGACACACCCTTGTGTATAGGCATGAGACCCTCATGTCATTTAACAGGATTCAGCACCACCCACAAGACAGCTACCTGTCATGTCATGTCAAACCTGCACAGGTGTGCTAGATTATTATTATTTAGTTTTATTTTATTTTTTTACACCAATCAGTGTGCAAACATGGTCATTAAAACGCTAAATGAATAGACGTTCATAAACCAGTCAGTGCAACTCATCATTTTGGTCTCCAATTCTCAAACTCAAATTCTCACCCACGGAGGATTAAATGAGAATCTTTCTTGTTTAACACTGGAATGGGGTGGTGCACTGTTCACTACCCGAAGATACTGCCACATCGGGTCAATGCATAGGGCGAAAGAAGCAAGCTTCCAAATCAGCTCCCTTTCTCAAAAATCCATTTAATTTATGGTCCCCAGATAGGGAACGTATGTATCAGTATGTGCTCACAAGTCACCCAAGTGCAAGTATTCACACAAAAAAAAACGTGCCTCAGGATGCGATCTGTCGCAAGATCCTTTCTTTTTTTACACTTGATCTAAGCCAAAAGGCCTAGAGGGGATAACCGGGAAAGGGGTGGACCCAACCATGTCCCCTTCATGAGCACTCACATTACTCATAGGAATGGAAGGAAGGCTGGCAGCCAACCAGCCTCCCATACACTTTCTGGGTGGGTGGCAGTCAGCCACCCATACATACATACAGCACAGGCTAAACCCACATCATCACTTAAAAAAAGGACAGGCGACCATTGCACTCTGATGGAGCATTTAGCAATGCAATCCATAGCCTGGCTTTTGCCTGAACCCCCATCACTCCTCCTCTTGCATATAAGACAATATTTCAGATCTGCATATGAAAACAACACGCCTACCTTTGTTGCACATAGCTGCCTGCCTGTCTCTAGTTACCCCACTGGCTGTAGCTGCGTCCCTTCCGACATGGAATAACACCAACTGTAACGATAAACTGAAAATTAACAGTATAAACCTGCATCATTTTGGACTCTGGTATTTGCTGAATCCGGGTGACCTGACAATCGATGGTGGTGCCGCTGGTGATTCTGGCCTTCTTGGAATCTGTTGGGCCTATGTGTTAGCTCACACATCACTTGGGTATCCATGGTAACTACCACAACATGGTCATCTGCAGTTTACATCTAGCCCGTGGCATTGAATGGCATTTTAAAAGTGCTAAGGGTCCTGGTGCAATAATCCTCCCATGAGGATCAGCCTCAACGGCTTTGTAGATTGCACTCATGTCAGCAACTCCATATACATTTTTTTTTCTTCATGCTTCTTTCTTCATCCTTTTTTCTTTCTGTCATTCAGACTTTCATTCATTCGATCTCTCTCACTCACTTGCTTTAACTCATTTGTTCTCACTCACTCACTCACTCAATCACTCACTCACTCATTCACTCTCACTCACTCTCACTCTCTCACTCACTCGCTCACTAAGTCAGTCTCTCTCTCTCTCTCTCTTTTTCTTTTTATATATATTTTTTTCCGTCTTCTTCTTCTTCTTCTTCTTCTTCTTCTTCTTCTTCAGACCCTGTCATAGCACTAATGCCTTTCCAATACCACCAGCAGATGGAGACACTCCATTGCAACATTGGTTGTGAGCAGCAGTTTCTAAAAACAAATGCCTCATGGCGGATTTCCCATCCATCAATGGATGGTAAATTTTGTTTTTATCATTCACTGACCACAGAAACCAATGCATGGTCAAGCAACAGCAATGACACACCCTTGTGTATAGGCATGAGACCCTCATGTCATTTAACAGGATTCAGCACCACCCACAAGACAGCTACCTGTCATGTCATGTCAAACCTGCACAGGTGTGCTAGATTATTATTATTTAGTTTTATTTTATTTTTTTACACCAATCAGTGTGCAAACATGGTCATTAAAACGCTAAATGAATAGACGTTCATAAACCAGTCAGTGCAACTCATCATTTTGGTCTCCAATTCTCAAACTCAAATTCTCACCCACGGAGGATTAAATGAGAATCTTTCTTGTTTAACACTGGAATGGGGTGGTGCACTGTTCACTACCCGAAGATACTGCCACATCGGGTCAATGCATAGGGCGACAGAAGCAAGCTTCCAAATCAGCTCCCTTTCTCAAAAATCCATTTAATTTATGGTCCCCAGATAGGGAACGTATGTATCAGTATGTGCTCACAAGTCACCCAAGTGCAAGTATTCACACAAAAAAAAACGTGCCTCAGGATGCGATCTGTCGCAAGATCCTTTCTTTTTTTACACTTGATCTAAGCCAAAAGGCCTAGAGGGGATAACCGGGAAAGGGGTGGACCCAACCATGTCCCCTTCATGAGCACTCACATTACTCATAGGAATGGAAGGAAGGCTGGCAGCCAACCAGCCTCCCATACACTTTCTGGGTGGGTGGCAGTCAGCCACCCATACATACATACAGCACAGGCTAAACCCACATCATCACTTAAAAAAAGGACAGGCGACCATTGCACTCTGATGGAGCATTTAGCAATGCAATCCATAGCCTGGCTTTTGCCTGAACCCCCATCACTCCTCCTCTTGCATATAAGACAATATTTCAGATCTGCATATGAAAACAACACGCCTACCTTTGTTGCACATAGCTGCCTGCCTGTCTCTAGTTACCCCACTGGCTGTAGCTGCGTCCCTTCCGACATGGAATAACACCAACTGTAACGATAAACTGAAAATTAACAGTATAAACCTGCATCATTTTGGACTCTGGTATTTGCTGAATCCGGGTGACCTGACAATCGATGGTGGTGCCGCTGGTGATTCTGGCCTTCTTGGAATCTGTTGGGCCTATGTGTTAGCTCACACATCACTTGGGTATCCATGGTAACTACCACAACATGGTCATCTGCAGTTTACATCTAGCCCGTGGCATTGAATGGCATTTTAAAAGTGCTAAGGGTCCTGGTGCAATAATCCTCCCATGAGGATCAGCCTCAACGGCTTTGTAGATTGCACTCATGTCAGCAACTCCATATACATTTTTTTTTCTTCATGCTTCTTTCTTCATCCTTTTTTCTTTCTGTCATTCAGACTTTCATTCATTCGATCTCTCTCACTCACTTGCTTTAACTCATTTGTTCTCACTCACTCACTCACTCACTCACTCAATCACTCACTCACTCATTCACTCTCACTCACTCTCACTCTCTCACTCACTCGCTCACTAAGTCAGTCTCTCTCTCTCTCTCTCTTTTTCTTTTTATATATATTTTTTTCCGTCTTCTTCTTCTTCTTCTTCTTCTTCTTCTTCTTCAGACCCTGTCATAGCACTAATGACTTTCCAATACCACCAGCAGATGGAGACACTCCATTGCAACATTGGTTGTGAGCAGCAGTTTCTAAAAACAAATGCCTCATGGCGGATTTCCCATCCATCAATGGATGGTAAATTTTGTTTTTATCATTCACTGACCACAGAAACCAATGCATGGTCAAGCAACAGCAATGACACACCCTTGTGTATAGGCATGAGACCCTCATGTCATTTAACAGGATTCAGCACCACCCACAAGACAGCTACCTGTCATGTCATGTCAAACCTGCACAGGTGTGCTAGATTATTATTATTTAGTTTTATTTTATTTTTTTACACCAATCAGTGTGCAAACATGGTCATTAAAACGCTAAATGAATAGACGTTCATAAACCAGTCAGTGCAACTCATCATTTTGGTCTCCAATTCTCAAACTCAAATTCTCACCCACGGAGGATTAAATGAGAATCTTTCTTGTTTAACACTGGAATGGGGTGGTGCACTGTTCACTACCCGAAGATACTGCCACATCGGGTCAATGCATAGGGCGACAGAAGCAAGCTTCCAAATCAGCTCCCTTTCTCAAAAATCCATTTAATTTATGGTCCCCAGATAGGGAACGTATGTATCAGTATGTGCTCACAAGTCACCCAAGTGCAAGTATTCACACAAAAAAAAACGTGCCTCAGGATGCGATCTGTCGCAAGATCCTTTCTTTTTTTACACTTGATCTAAGCCAAAAGGCCTAGAGGGGATAACCGGGAAAGGGGTGGACCCAACCATGTCCCCTTCATGAGCACTCACATTACTCATAGGAATGGAAGGAAGGCTGGCAGCCAACCAGCCTCCCATACACTTTCTGGGTGGGTGGCAGTCAGCCACCCATACATACATACAGCACAGGCTAAACCCACATCATCACTTAAAAAAAGGACAGGCGACCATTGCACTCTGATGGAGCATTTAGCAATGCAATCCATAGCCTGGCTTTTGCCTGAACCCCCATCACTCCTCCTCTTGCATATAAGACAATATTTCAGATCTGCATATGAAAACAACACGCCTACCTTTGTTGCACATAGCTGCCTGCCTGTCTCTAGTTACCCCACTGGCTGTAGCTGCGTCCCTTCCGACATGGAATAACACCAACTGTAACGATAAACTGAAAATTAACAATATAAACCTGCATCATTTTGGACTCTGGTATTTGCTGAATCCGGGTGACCTGACAATCGATGGTGGTGCCGCTGGTGATTCTGGCCTTCTTGGAATCTGTTGGGCCTATGTGTTAGCTCACACATCACTTGGGTATCCATGGTAACTACCACAACATGGTCATCTGCAGTTTACATCTAGCCCGTGGCATTGAATGGCATTTTAAAAGTGCTAAGGGTCCTGGTGCAATAATCCTCCCATGAGGATCAGCCTCAACGGCTTTGTAGATTGCACTCATGTCAGCAACTCCATATACATTTTTTTTTCTTCATGCTTCTTTCTTCATCCTTTTTTCTTTCTGTCATTCAGACTTTCATTCATTCGATCTCTCTCACTCACTTGCTTTAACTCATTTGTTCTCACTCACTCACTCACTCAATCACTCACTCACTCATTCACTCTCACTCACTCTCACTCTCTCACTCACTCGCTCACTAAGTCAGTCTCTCTCTCTCTTTTTCTTTTTATATATATTTTTTTCCGTCTTCTTCTTCTTCTTCTTCTTCTTCTTCTTCTTCTTCTTCTTCTTCAGACCCTGTCATAGCACTAATGCCTTTCCAATACCACCAGCAGATGGAGACACTCCATTGCAACATTGGTTGTGAGCAGCAGTTTCTAAAAACAAATGCCTCATGGCGGATTTCCCATCCATCAATGGATGGTAAATTTTGTTTTTATCATTCACTGACCACAGAAACCAATGCATGGTCAAGCAACAGCAATGACACACCCTTGTGTATAGGCATGAGACCCTCATGTCATTTAACAGGATTCAGCACCACCCACAAGACAGCTACCTGTCATGTCATGTCAAACCTGCACAGGTGTGCTAGATTATTATTATTTAGTTTTATTTTATTTTTTTACACCAATCAGTGTGCAAACATGGTCATTAAAACGCTAAATGAATAGACGTTCATAAACCAGTCAGTGCAACTCATCATTTTGGTCTCCAATTCTCAAACTCAAATTCTCACCCACGGAGGATTAAATGAGAATCTTTCTTGTTTAACACTGGAATGGGGTGGTGCACTGTTCACTACCCGAAGATACTGCCACATCGGGTCAATGCATAGGGCGACAGAAGCAGGCTTCCAAATCAGCTCCCTTTCTCAAAAATCCATTTAATTTATGGTCCCCAGATAGGGAACGTATGTATCAGTATGTGCTCACAAGTCACCCAAGTGCAAGTATTCACACAAAAAAAAACGTGCCTCAGGATGCGATCTGTCGCAAGATCCTTTCTTTTTTTACACTTGATCTAAGCCAAAAGGCCTAGAGGGGATAACCGGGAAAGGGGTGGACCCAACCATGTCCCCTTCATGAGCACTCACATTACTCATAGGAATGGAAGGAAGGCTGGCAGCCAACCAGCCTCCCATACACTTTCTGGGTGGGTGGCAGTCAGCCACCCATACATACATACAGCACAGGCTAAACCCACATCATCACTTAAAAAAAGGACAGGCGACCATTGCACTCTGATGGAGCATTTAGCAATGCAATCCATAGCCTGGCTTTTGCCTGAACCCCCATCACTCCTCCTCTTGCATATAAGACAATATTTCAGATCTGCATATGAAAACAACACGCCTACCTTTGTTGCACATAGCTGCCTGCCTGTCTCTAGTTACCCCACTGGCTGTAGCTGCGTCCCTTCTGACATGGAATAACACCAACTGTAACGATAAACTGAAAATTAACAGTATAAACCTGCATCATTTTGGACTCTGGTATTTGCTGAATCCGGGTGACCTGACAATCGATGGTGGTGCCGCTGGTGATTCTGGCCTTCTTGGAATCTGTTGGGCCTATGTGTTAGCTCACACATCACTTGGGTATCCATGGTAACTACCACAACATGGTCATCTGCAGTTTACACCTAGCCCGTGGCATTGAATGGCATTTTAAAAGTGCTAAGGGTCCTGGTGCAATAATCCTCCCATGAGGATCAGCCTCAACGGCTTTGTAGATTGCACTCATGTCAGCAACTCCATATACATTTTTTTTTCTTCATGCTTCTTTCTTCATCCTTTTTTCTTTCTGTCATTCAGACTTTCATTCATTCGATCTCTCTCACTCACTTGCTTTAACTCATTTGTTCTCACTCACTCACTCACTCACTCAATCACTCACTCACTCATTCACTCTCACTCACTCTCACTCTCTCACTCACTCGCTCACTAAGTCAGTCTCTCTCTCTCTCTCTCTTTTTCTTTTTATATATATTTTTTTCCGTCTTCTTCTTCTTCTTCTTCTTCTTCTTCTTCTTCTTCTTCTTCTTCTTCAGACCCTGTCATAGCACTAATGCCTTTCCAATACCACCAGCAGATGGAGACACTCCATTGCAACATTGGTTGTGAGCAGCAGTTTCTAAAAACAAATGCCTCATGGCGGATTTCCCATCCATCAATGGATGGTAAATTTTGTTTTTATCATTCACTGACCACAGAAACCAATGCATGGTCAAGCAACAGCAATGACACACCCTTGTGTATAGGCATGAGACCCTCATGTCATTTAACAGGATTCAGCACCACCCACAAGACAGCTACCTGTCATGTCATGTCAAACCTGCACAGGTGTGCTAGATTATTATTATTTAGTTTTATTTTATTTTTTTACACCAATCAGTGTGCAAACATGGTCATTAAAACGCTAAATGAATAGACGTTCATAAACCAGTCAGTGCAACTCATCATTTTGGTCTCCAATTCTCAAACTCAAATTCTCACCCACGGAGGATTAAATGAGAATCTTTCTTGTTTAACACTGGAATGGGGTGGTGCACTGTTCACTACCCGAAGATACTGCCACATCGGGTCAATGCATAGGGCGACAGAAGCAAGCTTCCAAATCAGCTCCCTTTCTCAAAAATCCATTTAATTTATGGTCCCCAGATAGGGAACGTATGTATCAGTATGTGCTCACAAGTCACCCAAGTGCAAGTATTCACACAAAAAAAAACGTGCCTCAGGATGCGATCTGTCGCAAGATCCTTTCTTTTTTTACACTTGATCTAAGCCAAAAGGCCTAGAGGGGATAACCGGGAAAGGGGTGGACCCAACCATGTCCCCTTCATGAGCACTCACATTACTCATAGGAATGGAAGGAAGGCTGGCAGCCAACCAGCCTCCCATACACTTTCTGGGTGGGTGGCAGTCAGCCACCCATACATACATACAGCACAGGCTAAACCCACATCATCACTTAAAAAAAGGACAGGCGACCATTGCACTCTGATGGAGCATTTAGCAATGCAATCCATAGCCTGGCTTTTGCCTGAACCCCCATCACTCCTCCTCTTGCATATAAGACAATATTTCAGATCTGCATATGAAAACAACACGCCTACCTTTGTTGCACATAGCTGCCTGCCTGTCTCTAGTTACCCCACTGGCTGTAGCTGCGTCCCTTCCGACATGGAATAACACCAACTGTAACGATAAACTGAAAATTAACAGTATAAACCTGCATCATTTTGGACTCTGGTATTTGCTGAATCCGGGTGACCTGACAATCGATGGTGGTGCCGCTGGTGATTCTGGCCTTCTTGGAATCTGTTGGGCCTATGTGTTAGCTCACACATCACTTGGGTATCCATGGTAACTACCACAACATGGTCATCTGCAGTTTACATCTAGCCCGTGGCATTGAATGGCATTTTAAAAGTGCTAAGGGTCCTGGTGCAATAATCCTCCCATGAGGATCAGCCTCAACGGCTTTGTAGATTGCACTCATGTCAGCAACTCCATATACATTTTTTTTTCTTCATGCTTCTTTCTTCATCCTTTTTTCTTTCTGTCATTCAGACTTTCATTCATTCGATCTCTCTCACTCACTTGCTTTAACTCATTTGTTCTCACTCACTCACTCACTCACTCAATCACTCACTCACTCATTCACTCTCACTCACTCTCACTCTCTCACTCACTCGCTCACTAAGTCAGTCTCTCTCTCTCTCTCTCTCTTTTCTTTTTATATATATTTTTTTCCGTCTTCTTCTTCTTCTTCTTCTTCTTCTTCAGACCCTGTCATAGCACTAATGCCTTTCCAATACCACCAGCAGATGGAGACACTCCATTGCAACATTGGTTGTGAGCAGCAGTTTCTAAAAACAAATGCCTCATGGCGGATTTCCCATCCATCAATGGATGGTAAATTTTGTTTTTATCATTCACTGACCACAGAAACCAATCGATGGTCAAGCAACAGCAATGACACACCCTTGTGTATAGGCATGAGACCCTCATGTCATTTAACAGGATTCAGCACCACCCACAAGACAGCTACCTGTCATGTCATGTCAAACCTGCACAGGTGTGCTAGATTATTATTATTTAGTTTTATTTTATTTTTTTACACCAATCAGTGTGCAAACATGGTCATTAAAACGCTAAATGAATAGACGTTCATAAACCAGTCAGTGCAACTCATCATTTTGGTCTCCAATTCTCAAACTCAAATTCTCACCCACGGAGGATTAAATGAGAATCTTTCTTGTTTAACACTGGAATGGGGTGGTGCACTGTTCACTACCCGAAGATACTGCCACATCGGGTCAATGCATAGGGCGACAGAAGCAAGCTTCCAAATCAGCTCCCTTTCTCAAAAATCCATTTAATTTATGGTCCCCAGATAGGGAACGTATGTATCAGTATGTGCTCACAAGTCACCCAAGTGCAAGTATTCACACAAAAAAAAACGTGCCTCAGGATGCGATCTGTCGCAAGATCCTTTCTTTTTTTACACTTGATCTAAGCCAAAAGGCCTAGAGGGGATAACCGGGAAAGGGGTGGACCCAACCATGTCCCCTTCATGAGCACTCACATTACTCATAGGAATGGAAGGAAGGCTGGCAGCCAACCAGCCTCCCATACACTTTCTGGGTGGGTGGCAGTCAGCCACCCATACATACATACAGCACAGGCTAAACCCACATCATCACTTAAAAAAAGGACAGGCGACCATTGCACTCTGATGGAGCATTTAGCAATGCAATCCATAGCCTGGCTTTTGCCTGAACCCCCATCACTCCTCCTCTTGCATATAAGACAATATTTCAGATCTGCATATGAAAACAACACGCCTACCTTTGTTGCACATAGCTGCCTGCCTGTCTCTAGTTACCCCACTGGCTGTAGCTGCGTCCCTTCCGACATGGAATAACACCAACTGTAACGATAAACTGAAAATTAACAGTATAAACCTGCATCATTTTGGACTCTGGTATTTGCTGAATCCGGGTGACCTGACAATCGATGGTGGTGCCGCTGGTGATTCTGGCCTTCTTGGAATCTGTTGGGCCTATGTGTTAGCTCACACATCACTTGGGTATCCATGGTAACTACCACAACATGGTCATCTGCAGTTTACATCTAGCCCGTGGCATTGAATGGCATTTTAAAAGTGCTAAGGGTCCTGGTGCAATAATCCTCCCATGAGGATCAGCCTCAACGGCTTTGTAGATTGCACTCATGTCAGCAACTCCATATACATTTTTTTTTCTTCATGCTTCTTTCTTCATCCTTTTTTCTTTCTGTCATTCAGACTTTCATTCATTCGATCTCTCTCACTCACTTGCTTTAACTCATTTGTTCTCACTCACTCACTCACTCACTCAATCACTCACTCACTCATTCACTCTCACTCACTCTCACTCTCTCACTCACTCGCTCACTAAGTCAGTCTCTCTCTCTCTCTCTCTTTTTCTTTTTATATATATTTTTTTCCGTCTTCTTCTTCTTCTTCTTCTTCTTCTTCAGACCCTGTCATAGCACTAATGCCTTTCCAATACCACCAGCAGATGGAGACACTCCATTGCAACATTGGTTGTGAGCAGCAGTTTCTAAAAACAAATGCCTCATGGCGGATTTCCCATCCATCAATGGATGGTAAATTTTGTTTTTATCATTCACTGACCACAGAAACCAATGCATGGTCAAGCAACAGCAATGACACACCCTTGTGTATAGGCATGAGACCCTCATGTCATTTAACAGGATTCAGCACCACCCACAAGACAGCTACCTGTCATGTCATGTCAAACCTGCACAGGTGTGCTAGATTATTATTATTTAGTTTTATTTTATTTTTTTACACCAATCAGTGTGCAAACATGGTCATTAAAACGCTAAATGAATAGACGTTCATAAACCAGTCAGTGCAACTCATCATTTTGGTCTCCAATTCTCAAACTCAAATTCTCACCCACGGAGGATTAAATGAGAATCTTTCTTGTTTAACACTGGAATGGGGTGGTGCACTGTTCACTACCCGAAGATACTGCCACATCGGGTCAATGCATAGGGCGACAGAAGCAAGCTTCCAAATCAGCTCCCTTTCTCAAAAATCCATTTAATTTATGGTCCCCAGATAGGGAACGTATGTATCAGTATGTGCTCACAAGTCACCCAAGTGCAAGTATTCACACAAAAAAAAACGTGCCTCAGGATGCGATCTGTCGCAAGATCCTTTCTTTTTTTACACTTGATCTAAGCCAAAAGGCCTAGAGGGGATAACCGGGAAAGGGGTGGACCCAACCATGTCCCCTTCATGAGCACTCACATTACTCATAGGAATGGAAGGAAGGCTGGCAGCCAACCAGCCTCCCATACACTTTCTGGGTGGGTGGCAGTCAGCCACCCATACATACATACAGCACAGGCTAAACCCACATCATCACTTAAAAAAAGGACAGGCGACCATTGCACTCTGATGGAGCATTTAGCAATGCAATCCATAGCCTGGCTTTTGCCTGAACCCCCATCACTCCTCCTCTTGCATATAAGACAATATTTCAGATCTGCATATGAAAACAACACGCCTACCTTTGTTGCACATAGCTGCCTGCCTGTCTCTAGTTACCCCACTGGCTGTAGCTGCGTCCCTTCTGACATGGAATAACACCAACTGTAACGATAAACTGAAAATTAACAGTATAAACCTGCATCATTTTGGACTCTGGTATTTGCTGAATCCGGGTGACCTGACAATCGATGGTGGTGCCGCTGGTGATTCTGGCCTTCTTGGAATCTGTTGGGCCTATGTGTTAGCTCACACATCACTTGGGTATCCATGGTAACTACCACAACATGGTCATCTGCAGTTTACATCTAGCCCGTGGCATTGAATGGCATTTTAAAAGTGCTAAGGGTCCTGGTGCAATAATCCTCCCATGAGGATCAGCCTCAACGGCTTTGTAGATTGCACTCATGTCAGCAACTCCATATACATTTTTTTTTCTTCATGCTTCTTTCTTCATCCTTTTTTCTTTCTGTCATTCAGACTTTCATTCATTCGATCTCTCTCACTCACTTGCTTTAACTCATTTGTTCTCACTCACTCACTCACTCACTCAATCACTCACTCACTCATTCACTCTCACTCACTCTCACTCTCTCACTCACTCGCTCACTAAGTCAGTCTCTCTCTCTCTCTCTCTTTTTCTTTTTATATATATTTTTTTCCGTCTTCTTCTTCTTCTTCTTCTTCTTCTTCTTCTTCTTCTTCTTCTTCAGACCCTGTCATAGCACTAATGCCTTTCCAATACCACCAGCAGATGGAGACACTCCATTGCAACATTGGTTGTGAGCAGCAGTTTCTAAAAACAAATGCCTCATGGCGGATTTCCCATCCATCAATGGATGGTAAATTTTGTTTTTATCATTCACTGACCACAGAAACCAATGCATGGTCAAGCAACAGCAATGACACACCCTTGTGTATAGGCATGAGACCCTCATGTCATTTAACAGGATTCAGCACCACCCACAAGACAGCTACCTGTCATGTCATGTCAAACCTGCACAGGTGTGCTAGATTATTATTATTTAGTTTTATTTTATTTTTTTACACCAATCAGTGTGCAAACATGGTCATTAAAACGCTAAATGAATAGACGTTCATAAACCAGTCAGTGCAACTCATCATTTTGGTCTCCAATTCTCAAACTCAAATTCTCACCCACGGAGGATTAAATGAGAATCTTTCTTGTTTAACACTGGAATGGGGTGGTGCACTGTTCACTACCCGAAGATACTGCCACATCGGGTCAATGCATAGGGCGACAGAAGCAAGCTTCCAAATCAGCTCCCTTTCTCAAAAATCCATTTAATTTATGGTCCCCAGATAGGGAACGTATGTATCAGTATGTGCTCACAAGTCACCCAAGTGCAAGTATTCACACAAAAAAAAACGTGCCTCAGGATGCGATCTGTCGCAAGATCCTTTCTTTTTTTACACTTGATCTAAGCCAAAAGGCCTAGAGGGGATAACCGGGAAAGGGGTGGACCCAACCATGTCCCCTTCATGAGCACTCACATTACTCATAGGAATGGAAGGAAGGCTGGCAGCCAACCAGCCTCCCATACACTTTCTGGGTGGGTGGCAGTCAGCCACCCATACATACATACAGCACAGGCTAAACCCACATCATCACTTAAAAAAAGGACAGGCGACCATTGCACTCTGATGGAGCATTTAGCAATGCAATCCATAGCCTGGCTTTTGCCTGAACCCCCATCACTCCTCCTCTTGCATATAAGACAATATTTCAGATCTGCATATGAAAACAACACGCCTACCTTTGTTGCACATAGCTGCCTGCCTGTCTCTAGTTACCCCACTGGCTGTAGCTGCGTCCCTTCCGACATGGAATAACACCAACTGTAACGATAAACTGAAAATTAACAGTATAAACCTGCATCATTTTGGACTCTGGTATTTGCTGAATCCGGGTGACCTGACAATCGATGGTGGTGCCGCTGGTGATTCTGGCCTTCTTGGAATCTGTTGGGCCTATGTGTTAGCTCACACATCACTTGGGTATCCATGGTAACTACCACAACATGGTCATCTGCAGTTTACATCTAGCCCGTGGCATTGAATGGCATTTTAAAAGTGCTAAGGGTCCTGGTGCAATAATCCTCCCATGAGGATCAGCCTCAACGGCTTTGTAGATTGCACTCATGTCAGCAACTCCATATACATTTTTTTTTCTTCATGCTTCTTTCTTCATCCTTTTTTCTTTCTGTCATTCAGACTTTCATTCATTCGATCTCTCTCACTCACTTGCTTTAACTCATTTGTTCTCACTCACTCACTCACTCACTCAATCACTCACTCACTCATTCACTCTCACTCACTCTCACTCTCTCACTCACTCGCTCACTAAGTCAGTCTCTCTCTCTCTCTCTCTTTTTCTTTTTATATATATTTTTTTCCGTCTTCTTCTTCTTCTTCTTCTTCTTCTTCTTCTTCTTCAGACCCTGTCATAGCACTAATGCCTTTCCAATACCACCAGCAGATGGAGACACTCCATTGCAACATTGGTTGTGAGCAGCAGTTTCTAAAAACAAATGCCTCATGGCGGATTTCCCATCCATCAATGGATGGTAAATTTTGTTTTTATCATTCACTGACCACAGAAACCAATGCATGGTCAAGCAACAGCAATGACACACCCTTGTGTATAGGCATGAGACCCTCATGTCATTTAACAGGATTCAGCACCACCCACAAGACAGCTACCTGTCATGTCATGTCAAACCTGCACAGGTGTGCTAGATTATTATTATTTAGTTTTATTTTATTTTTTTACACCAATCAGTGTGCAAACATGGTCATTAAAACGCTAAATGAATAGACGTTCATAAACCAGTCAGTGCAACTCATCATTTTGGTCTCCAATTCTCAAACTCAAATTCTCACCCACGGAGGATTAAATGAGAATCTTTCTTGTTTAACACTGGAATGGGGTGGTGCACTGTTCACTACCCGAAGATACTGCCACATCGGGTCAATGCATAGGGCGACAGAAGCAAGCTTCCAAATCAGCTCCCTTTCTCAAAAATCCATTTAATTTATGGTCCCCAGATAGGGAACGTATGTATCAGTATGTGCTCACAAGTCACCCAAGTGCAAGTATTCACACAAAAAAAAACGTGCCTCAGGATGCGATCTGTCGCAAGATCCTTTCTTTTTTTACACTTGATCTAAGCCAAAAGGCCTAGAGGGGATAACCGGGAAAGGGGTGGACCCAACCATGTCCCCTTCATGAGCACTCACATTACTCATAGGAATGGAAGGAAGGCTGGCAGCCAACCAGCCTCCCATACACTTTCTGGGTGGGTGGCAGTCAGCCACCCATACATACATACAGCACAGGCTAAACCCACATCATCACTTAAAAAAAGGACAGGCGACCATTGCACTCTGATGGAGCATTTAGCAATGCAATCCATAGCCTGGCTTTTGCCTGAACCCCCATCACTCCTCCTCTTGCATATAAGACAATATTTCAGATCTGCATATGAAAACAACACGCCTACCTTTGTTGCACATAGCTGCCTGCCTGTCTCTAGTTACCCCACTGGCTGTAGCTGCGTCCCTTCTGACATGGAATAACACCAACTGTAACGATAAACTGAAAATTAACAGTATAAACCTGCATCATTTTGGACTCTGGTATTTGCTGAATCCGGGTGACCTGACAATCGATGGTGGTGCCGCTGGTGATTCTGGCCTTCTTGGAATCTGTTGGGCCTATGTGTTAGCTCACACATCACTTGGGTATCCATGGTAACTACCACAACATGGTCATCTGCAGTTTACATCTAGCCCGTGGCATTGAATGGCATTTTAAAAGTGCTAAGGGTCCTGGTGCAATAATCCTCCCATGAGGATCAGCCTCAACGGCTTTGTAGATTGCACTCATGTCAGCAACTCCATATACATTTTTTTTTCTTCATGCTTCTTTCTTCATCCTTTTTTCTTTCTGTCATTCAGACTTTCATTCATTCGATCTCTCTCACTCACTTGCTTTAACTCATTTGTTCTCACTCACTCACTCACTCACTCAATCACTCACTCACTCATTCACTCTCACTCACTCTCACTCTCTCACTCACTCGCTCACTAAGTCAGTCTCTCTCTCTCTCTCTCTTTTTCTTTTTATATATATTTTTTTCCGTCTTCTTCTTCTTCTTCTTCTTCTTCTTCTTCTTCTTCTTCTTCAGACCCTGTCATAGCACTAATGCCTTTCCAATACCACCAGCAGATGGAGACACTCCATTGCAACATTGGTTGTGAGCAGCAGTTTCTAAAAACAAATGCCTCATGGCGGATTTCCCATCCATCAATGGATGGTAAATTTTGTTTTTATCATTCACTGACCACAGAAACCAATGCATGGTCAAGCAACAGCAATGACACACCCTTGTGTATAGGCATGAGACCCTCATGTCATTTAACAGGATTCAGCACCACCCACAAGACAGCTACCTGTCATGTCATGTCAAACCTGCACAGGTGTGCTAGATTATTATTATTTAGTTTTATTTTATTTTTTTACACCAATCAGTGTGCAAACATGGTCATTAAAACGCTAAATGAATAGACGTTCATAAACCAGTCAGTGCAACTCATCATTTTGGTCTCCAATTCTCAAACTCAAATTCTCACCCACGGAGGATTAAATGAGAATCTTTCTTGTTTAACACTGGAATGGGGTGGTGCACTGTTCACTACCCGAAGATACTGCCACATCGGGTCAATGCATAGGGCGACAGAAGCAAGCTTCCAAATCAGCTCCCTTTCTCAAAAATCCATTTAATTTATGGTCCCCAGATAGGGAACGTATGTATCAGTATGTGCTCACAAGTCACCCAAGTGCAAGTATTCACACAAAAAAAAACGTGCCTCAGGATGCGATCTGTCGCAAGATCCTTTCTTTTTTTACACTTGATCTAAGCCAAAAGGCCTAGAGGGGATAACCGGGAAAGGGGTGGACCCAACCATGTCCCCTTCATGAGCACTCACATTACTCATAGGAATGGAAGGAAGGCTGGCAGCCAACCAGCCTCCCATACACTTTCTGGGTGGGTGGCAGTCAGCCACCCATACATACATACAGCACAGGCTAAACCCACATCATCACTTAAAAAAAGGACAGGCGACCATTGCACTCTGATGGAGCATTTAGCAATGCAATCCATAGCCTGGCTTTTGCCTGAACCCCCATCACTCCTCCTCTTGCATATAAGACAATATTTCAGATCTGCATATGAAAACAACACGCCTACCTTTGTTGCACATAGCTGCCTGCCTGTCTCTAGTTACCCCACTGGCTGTAGCTGCGTCCCTTCCGACATGGAATAACACCAACTGTAACGATAAACTGAAAATTAACAGTATAAACCTGCATCATTTTGGACTCTGGTATTTGCTGAATCCGGGTGACCTGACAATCGATGGTGGTGCCGCTGGTGATTCTGGCCTTCTTGGAATCTGTTGGGCCTATGTGTTAGCTCACACATCACTTGGGTATCCATGGTAACTACCACAACATGGTCATCTGCAGTTTACATCTAGCCCGTGGCATTGAATGGCATTTTAAAAGTGCTAAGGGTCCTGGTGCAATAATCCTCCCATGAGGATCAGCCTCAACGGCTTTGTAGATTGCACTCATGTCAGCAACTCCATATACATTTTTTTTTCTTCATGCTTCTTTCTTCATCCTTTTTTCTTTCTGTCATTCAGACTTTCATTCATTCGATCTCTCTCACTCACTTGCTTTAACTCATTTGTTCTCACTCACTCACTCACTCACTCACTCAATCACTCACTCACTCATTCACTCTCACTCACTCTCACTCTCTCACTCACTCGCTCACTAAGTCAGTCTCTCTCTCTCTCTCTCTTTTTCTTTTTATATATATTTTTTTCCGTCTTCTTCTTCTTCTTCTTCTTCTTCTTCTTCTTCTTCTTCTTCAGACCCTGTCATAGCACTAATGCCTTTCCAATACCACCAGCAGATGGAGACACTCCATTGCAACATTGGTTGTGAGCAGCAGTTTCTAAAAACAAATGCCTCATGGCGGATTTCCCATCCATCAATGGATGGTAAATTTTGTTTTTATCATTCACTGACCACAGAAACCAATGCATGGTCAAGCAACAGCAATGACACACCCTTGTGTATAGGCATGAGACCCTCATGTCATTTAACAGGATTCAGCACCACCCACAAGACAGCTACCTGTCATGTCATGTCAAACCTGCACAGGTGTGCTAGATTATTATTATTTAGTTTTATTTTATTTTTTTACACCAATCAGTGTGCAAACATGGTCATTAAAACGCTAAATGAATAGACGTTCATAAACCAGTCAGTGCAACTCATCATTTTGGTCTCCAATTCTCAAACTCAAATTCTCACCCACGGAGGATTAAATGAGAATCTTTCTTGTTTAACACTGGAATGGGGTGGTGCACTGTTCACTACCCGAAGATACTGCCACATCGGGTCAATGCATAGGGCGACAGAAGCAAGCTTCCAAATCAGCTCCCTTTCTCAAAAATCCATTTAATTTATGGTCCCCAGATAGGGAACGTATGTATCAGTATGTGCTCACAAGTCACCCAAGTGCAAGTATTCACACAAAAAAAAACGTGCCTCAGGATGCGATCTGTCGCAAGATCCTTTCTTTTTTTACACTTGATCTAAGCCAAAAGGCCTAGAGGGGATAACCGGGAAAGGGGTGGACCCAACCATGTCCCCTTCATGAGCACTCACATTACTCATAGGAATGGAAGGAAGGCTGGCAGCCAACCAGCCTCCCATACACTTTCTGGGTGGGTGGCAGTCAGCCACCCATACATACATACAGCACAGGCTAAACCCACATCATCACTTAAAAAAAGGACAGGCGACCATTGCACTCTGATGGAGCATTTAGCAATGCAATCCATAGCCTGGCTTTTGCCTGAACCCCCATCACTCCTCCTCTTGCATATAAGACAATATTTCAGATCTGCATATGAAAACAACACGCCTACCTTTGTTGCACATAGCTGCCTGCCTGTCTCTAGTTACCCCACTGGCTGTAGCTGCGTCCCTTCCGACATGGAATAACACCAACTGTAACGATAAACTGAAAATTAACAGTATAAACCTGCATCATTTTGGACTCTGGTATTTGCTGAATCCGGGTGACCTGACAATCGATGGTGGTGCCGCTGGTGATTCTGGCCTTCTTGGAATCTGTTGGGCCTATGTGTTAGCTCACACATCACTTGGGTATCCATGGTAACTACCACAACATGGTCATCTGCAGTTTACATCTAGCCCGTGGCATTGAATGGCATTTTAAAAGTGCTAAGGGTCCTGGTGCAATAATCCTCCCATGAGGATCAGCCTCAACGGCTTTGTAGATTGCACTCATGTCAGCAACTCCATATACATTTTTTTTTCTTCATGCTTCTTTCTTCATCCTTTTTTCTTTCTGTCATTCAGACTTTCATTCATTCGATCTCTCTCACTCACTTGCTTTAACTCATTTGTTCTCACTCACTCACTCACTCACTCAATCACTCACTCACTCATTCACTCTCACTCACTCTCACTCTCTCACTCACTCGCTCACTAAGTCAGTCTCTCTCTCTCTCTTTTTCTTTTTATATATATTTTTTTCCGTCTTCTTCTTCTTCTTCTTCTTCTTCTTCTTCTTCTTCTTCTTCTTCAGACCCTGTCATAGCACTAATGCCTTTCCAATACCACCAGCAGATGGAGACACTCCATTGCAACATTGGTTGTGAGCAGCAGTTTCTAAAAACAAATGCCTCATGGCGGATTTCCCATCCATCAATGGATGGTAAATTTTGTTTTTATCATTCACTGACCACAGAAACCAATGCATGGTCAAGCAACAGCAATGACACACCCTTGTGTATAGGCATGAGACCCTCATGTCATTTAACAGGATTCAGCACCACCCACAAGACAGCTACCTGTCATGTCATGTCAAACCTGCACAGGTGTGCTAGATTATTATTATTTAGTTTTATTTTATTTTTTTACACCAATCAGTGTGCAAACATGGTCATTAAAACGCTAAATGAATAGACGTTCATAAACCAGTCAGTGCAACTCATCATTTTGGTCTCCAATTCTCAAACTCAAATTCTCACCCACGGAGGATTAAATGAGAATCTTTCTTGTTTAACACTGGAATGGGGTGGTGCACTGTTCACTACCCGAAGATACTGCCACATCGGGTCAATGCATAGGGCGACAGAAGCAAGCTTCCAAATCAGCTCCCTTTCTCAAAAATCCATTTAATTTATGGTCCCCAGATAGGGAACGTATGTATCAGTATGTGCTCACAAGTCACCCAAGTGCAAGTATTCACACAAAAAAAAACGTGCCTCAGGATGCGATCTGTCGCAAGATCCTTTCTTTTTTTACACTTGATCTAAGCCAAAAGGCCTAGAGGGGATAACCGGGAAAGGGGTGGACCCAACCATGTCCCCTTCATGAGCACTCACATTACTCATAGGAATGGAAGGAAGGCTGGCAGCCAACCAGCCTCCCATACACTTTCTGGGTGGGTGGCAGTCAGCCACCCATACATACATACAGCACAGGCTAAACCCACATCATCACTTAAAAAAAGGACAGGCGACCATTGCACTCTGATGGAGCATTTAGCAATGCAATCCATAGCCTGGCTTTTGCCTGAACCCCCATCACTCCTCCTCTTGCATATAAGACAATATTTCAGATCTGCATATGAAAACAACACGCCTACCTTTGTTGCACATAGCTGCCTGCCTGTCTCTAGTTACCCCACTGGCTGTAGCTGCGTCCCTTCCGACATGGAATAACACCAACTGTAACGATAAACTGAAAATTAACAGTATAAACCTGCATCATTTTGGACTCTGGTATTTGCTGAATCCGGGTGACCTGACAATCGATGGTGGTGCCGCTGGTGATTCTGGCCTTCTTGGAATCTGTTGGGCCTATGTGTTAGCTCACACATCACTTGGGTATCCATGGTAACTACCACAACATGGTCATCTGCAGTTTACATCTAGCCCGTGGCATTGAATGGCATTTTAACCCCTTAAGGACTCAGCCCATTTTGGCCTTAAGGACTCAGACAATTTAATTTTTACGTTTTCATTTTTTCCTCCTCGCCTTCTAAAAATCATAACTCTTTTATATTTTCATCCACAGACTAGTATGAGGGCTTATTTTTTGCGTGACCAGTTGTCCTTTGTAATGACATCACTCATTATATCATAAAATGTATGGCGCAACCAAAAAACACTATTTTTGTGGGGAAATTAAAACGAAAAACGCAATTTTGCTAATTTTGGAAGGTTTTGTTTTCACGCCGTACAATTTCTGGTAAAAATGACATGTGTTCTTTATTCTGAGGGTCAATACGATTAAAATGATACCCATTATTATATACTTTTATATTATTGTTGCGCTTAAAAAAAATCACAAACTTTTTAACCAAATTAGTACGTTTATAATCCCTTTATTTTGATGACCTATAACTTTTTTATTTTTCAGTATAAGCGGCGGTATGGGGGCTCATTTTATGCGCCATGATATGTACTTTTTTTTGATACTACATTTGTATATAAAAAACTTTTAATACATTTTTTATAATTTTTTTTTTAATAAAATGTATTAAAAAAGTAGGAATTTTGGACTTTTTAAAATTTTTTTCGTTCACGCCGTTCACCGTACGGGATCATTAACATTTTATTTTAATAGTTCGGACATTTACGCACGCGGCGATACCAAATATGTCTATAAAAAATGTTTTTTACGCTTTTTGGGGGTAAAATAGGAAAAAACGGACGTTTTACTTTTTTATTGGGGGAGGGGATTTTTCACTTTTTTTTTACTTTTACTTTTACATTTTTTTACATTTTTTTTTACACTTGAATAGTCCCCATAGGGGACTATTCATAGCAATACCATGATTGCTAATACTGATCTGTTCTATGTATAGGACATAGAACAGATCAGTATTATCGGTCATCTCCTGCTCTGGTCTGCTCGATCACAGACCAGAGCAGGAGACGCCGGGAGCCGCACGGAGGAAGGTGAGGGGACCTCCGTCCGGCGTTATGAATGATCGGATCCCCGCAGCAGCGCTGCGGGCGATCCGATCGTTCATTTTAATCGCGAACTCCCGCAGATGCCGGGATCTGTATTGATCCCGGCACCTGAGGGGTTAATGGCGGACGCCCGCGAGATCGCGGGCGTCGGCCATTGCCGGCGGGTCCCTGGCTGCGATTAGCAGCCGGGATCAGCCGCGCATGACACGGGCATCGCTCCGATGCCCGCGGTTATGCTTAGGACGTAAATGTACGTCCTGGTGCGTTAAGTACCACCTCACCAGGACGTACATTTACGTCCTGCGTCCTTAAGGGGTTAAAAGTGCTAAGGGTCCTGGTGCAATAATCCTCCCATGAGGATCAGCCTCAACGGCTTTGTAGATTGCACTCATGTCAGCAACTCCATATACATTTTTTTTTCTTCATGCTTCTTTCTTCATCCTTTTTTCTTTCTGTCATTCAGACTTTCATTCATTCGATCTCTCTCACTCACTTGCTTTAACTCATTTGTTCTCACTCACTCACTCACTCACTCACTCAATCACTCACTCACTCATTCACTCTCACTCACTCTCACTCTCTCACTCACTCGCTCACTAAGTCAGTCTCTCTCTCTCTCTCTCTTTTTCTTTTTATATATATTTTTTTCCGTCTTCTTCTTCTTCTTCTTCTTCTTCTTCTTCTTCTTCATCAGACCCTGTCATAGCACTAATGCCTTTCCAATACCACCAGCAGATGGAGACACTCCATTGCAACATTGGTTGTGAGCAGCAGTTTCTAAAAACAAATGCCTCATGGCGGATTTCCCATCCATCAATGGATGGTAAATTTTGTTTTTATCATTCACTGACCACAGAAACCAATGCATGGTCAAGCAACAGCAATGACACACCCTTGTGTATAGGCATGAGACCCTCATGTCATTTAACAGGATTCAGCACCACCCACAAGACAGCTACCTGTCATGTCATGTCAAACCTGCACAGGTGTGCTAGATTATTATTATTTAGTTTTATTTTATTTTTTTACACCAATCAGTGTGCAAACATGGTCATTAAAACGCTAAATGAATAGACGTTCATAAACCAGTCAGTGCAACTCATCATTTTGGTCTCCAATTCTCAAACTCAAATTCTCACCCACGGAGGATTAAATGAGAATCTTTCTTGTTTAACACTGGAATGGGGTGGTGCACTGTTCACTACCCGAAGATACTGCCACATCGGGTCAATGCATAGGGCGACAGAAGCAAGCTTCCAAATCAGCTCCCTTTCTCAAAAATCCATTTAATTTATGGTCCCCAGATAGGGAACGTATGTATCAGTATGTGCTCACAAGTCACCCAAGTGCAAGTATTCACACAAAAAAAAACGTGCCTCAGGATGCGATCTGTCGCAAGATCCTTTCTTTTTTTACACTTGATCTAAGCCAAAAGGCCTAGAGGGGATAACCGGGAAAGGGGTGGACCCAACCATGTCCCCTTCATGAGCACTCACATTACTCATAGGAATGGAAGGAAGGCTGGCAGCCAACCAGCCTCCCATACACTTTCTGGGTGGGTGGCAGTCAGCCACC
Source organism: Hyla sarda (assembly GCF_029499605.1). Classification (NCBI taxonomy): domain Eukaryota; kingdom Metazoa; phylum Chordata; class Amphibia; order Anura; family Hylidae; genus Hyla; species Hyla sarda. Next base: position 58,585 of record NW_026610706.1, read on the forward strand.
CATACATACATACAGCACAGGCTAAACCCACATCATCACTTAAAAAAAGGACAGGCGACCATTGCACTCTGATGGAGCATTTAGCAATGCAATCCATAGCCTGGCTTTTGCCTGAACCCCCATCACTCCTCCTCTTGCATATAAGACAATATTTCAGATCTGCATATGAAAACAACACGCCTACCTTTGTTGCACATAGCTGCCTGCCTGTCTCTAGTTACCCCACTGGCTGTAGCTGCGTCCCTTCCGACATGGAATAACACCAACTGTAACGATAAACTGAAAATTAACAGTATAAACCTGCATCATTTTGGACTCTGGTATTTGCTGAATCCGGGTGACCTGACAATCGATGGTGGTGCCGCTGGTGATTCTGGCCTTCTTGGAATCTGTTGGGCCTATGTGTTAGCTCACACATCACTTGGGTATCCATGGTAACTACCACAACATGGTCATCTGCAGTTTACATCTAGCCCGTGGCATTGAATGGCATTTTAAAAGTGCTAAGGGTCCTGGTGCAATAATCCTCCCATGAGGATCAGCCTCAACGGCTTTGTAGATTGCACTCATGTCAGCAACTCCATATACATTTTTTTTTCTTCATGCTTCTTTCTTCATCCTTTTTTCTTTCTGTCATTCAGACTTTCATTCATTCGATCTCTCTCACTCACTTGCTTTAACTCATTTGTTCTCACTCACTCACTCACTCACTCAATCACTCACTCACTCATTCACTCTCACTCACTCTCACTCTCTCACTCACTCGCTCACTAAGTCAGTCTCTCTCTCTCTCTCTCTCTTTTTCTTTTTATATATATTTTTTTCCGTCTTCTTCTTCTTCTTCTTCTTCTTCTTCTTCTTCAGACCCTGTCATAGCACTAATGCCTTTCCAATACCACCAGCAGATGGAGACACTCCATTGCAACATTGGTTGTGAGCAGCAGTTTCTAAAAACAAATGCCTCATGGCGGATTTCCCATCCATCAATGGATGGTAAATTTTGTTTTTATCATTCACTGACCACAGAAACCAATGCATGGTCAAGCAACAGCAATGACACACCCTTGTGTATAGGCATGAGACCCTCATGTCATTTAACAGGATTCAGCACCACCCACAAGACAGCTACCTGTCATGTCATGTCAAACCTGCACAGGTGTGCTAGATTATTATTATTTAGTTTTATTTTATTTTTTTACACCAATCAGTGTGCAAACATGGTCATTAAAACGCTAAATGAATAGACGTTCATAAACCAGTCAGTGCAACTCATCATTTTGGTCTCCAATTCTCAAACTCAAATTCTCACCCACGGAGGATTAAATGAGAATCTTTCTTGTTTAACACTGGAATGGGGTGGTGCACTGTTCACTACCCGAAGATACTGCCACATCGGGTCAATGCATAGGGCGACAGAAGCAAGCTTCCAAATCAGCTCCCTTTCTCAAAAATCCATTTAATTTATGGTCCCCAGATAGGGAACGTATGTATCAGTATGTGCTCACAAGTCACCCAAGTGCAAGTATTCACACAAAAAAAAACGTGCCTCAGGATGCGATCTGTCGCAAGATCCTTTCTTTTTTTACACTTGATCTAAGCCAAAAGGCCTAGAGGGGATAACCGGGAAAGGGGTGGACCCAACCATGTCCCCTTCATGAGCACTCACATTACTCATAGGAATGGAAGGAAGGCTGGCAGCCAACCAGCCTCCCATACACTTTCTGGGTGGGTGGCAGTCAGCCACCCATACATACATACAGCACAGGCTAAACCCACATCATCACTTAAAAAAAGGACAGGCGACCATTGCACTCTGATGGAGCATTTAGCAATGCAATCCATAGCCTGGCTTTTGCCTGAACCCCCATCACTCCTCCTCTTGCATATAAGACAATATTTCAGATCTGCATATGAAAACAACACGCCTACCTTTGTTGCACATAGCTGCCTGCCTGTCTCTAGTTACCCCACTGGCTGTAGCTGCGTCCCTTCCGACATGGAATAACACCAACTGTAACGATAAACTGAAAATTAACAGTATAAACCTGCATCATTTTGGACTCTGGTATTTGCTGAATCCGGGTGACCTGACAATCGATGGTGGTGCCGCTGGTGATTCTGGCCTTCTTGGAATCTGTTGGGCCTATGTGTTAGCTCACACATCACTTGGGTATCCATGGTAACTACCACAACATGGTCATCTGCAGTTTACATCTAGCCCGTGGCATTGAATGGCATTTTAAAAGTGCTAAGGGTCCTGGTGCAATAATCCTCCCATGAGGATCAGCCTCAACGGCTTTGTAGATTGCACTCATGTCAGCAACTCCATATACATTTTTTTTTCTTCATGCTTCTTTCTTCATCCTTTTTTCTTTCTGTCATTCAGACTTTCATTCATTCGATCTCTCTCACTCACTTGCTTTAACTCATTTGTTCTCACTCACTCACTCACTCACTCAATCACTCACTCACTCATTCACTCTCACTCACTCTCACTCTCTCACTCACTCGCTCACTAAGTCAGTCTCTCTCTCTCTCTCTCTTTTTCTTTTTATATATATTTTTTTCCGTCTTCTTCTTCTTCTTCTTCTTCTTCTTCTTCTTCAGACCCTGTCATAGCACTAATGCCTTTCCAATACCACCAGCAGATGGAGACACTCCATTGCAACATTGGTTGTGAGCAGCAGTTTCTAAAAACAAATGCCTCATGGCGGATTTCCCATCCATCAATGGATGGTAAATTTTGTTTTTATCATTCACTGACCACAGAAACCAATGCATGGTCAAGCAACAGCAATGACACACCCTTGTGTATAGGCATGAGACCCTCATGTCATTTAACAGGATTCAGCACCACCCACAAGACAGCTACCTGTCATGTCATGTCAAACCTGCACAGGTGTGCTAGATTATTATTATTTAGTTTTATTTTATTTTTTTACACCAATCAGTGTGCAAACATGGTCATTAAAACGCTAAATGAATAGACGTTCATAAACCAGTCAGTGCAACTCATCATTTTGGTCTCCAATTCTCAAACTCAAATTCTCACCCACGGAGGATTAAATGAGAATCTTTCTTGTTTAACACTGGAATGGGGTGGTGCACTGTTCACTACCCGAAGATACTGCCACATCGGGTCAATGCATAGGGCGACAGAAGCAAGCTTCCAAATCAGCTCCCTTTCTCAAAAATCCATTTAATTTATGGTCCCCAGATAGGGAACGTATGTATCAGTATGTGCTCACAAGTCACCCAAGTGCAAGTATTCACACAAAAAAAAACGTGCCTCAGGATGCGATCTGTCGCAAGATCCTTTCTTTTTTTACACTTGATCTAAGCCAAAAGGCCTAGAGGGGATAACCGGGAAAGGGGTGGACCCAACCATGTCCCCTTCATGAGCACTCACATTACTCATAGGAATGGAAGGAAGGCTGGCAGCCAACCAGCCTCCCATACACTTTCTGGGTGGGTGGCAGTCAGCCACCCATACATACATACAGCACAGGCTAAACCCACATCATCACTTAAAAAAAGGACAGGCGACCATTGCACTCTGATGGAGCATTTAGCAATGCAATCCATAGCCTGGCTTTTGCCTGAACCCCCATCACTCCTCCTCTTGCATATAAGACAATATTTCAGATCTGCATATGAAAACAACACGCCTACCTTTGTTGCACATAGCTGCCTGCCTGTCTCTAGTTACCCCACTGGCTGTAGCTGCGTCCCTTCCGACATGGAATAACACCAACTGTAACGATAAACTGAAAATTAACAGTATAAACCTGCATCATTTTGGACTCTGGTATTTGCTGAATCCGGGTGACCTGACAATCGATGGTGGTGCCGCTGGTGATTCTGGCCTTCTTGGAATCTGTTGGGCCTATGTGTTAGCTCACACATCACTTGGGTATCCATGGTAACTACCACAACATGGTCATCTGCAGTTTACATCTAGCCCGTGGCATTGAATGGCATTTTAAAAGTGCTAAGGGTCCTGGTGCAATAATCCTCCCATGAGGATCAGCCTCAACGGCTTTGTAGATTGCACTCATGTCAGCAACTCCATATACATTTTTTTTTCTTCATGCTTCTTTCTTCATCCTTTTTTCTTTCTGTCATTCAGACTTTCATTCATTCGATCTCTCTCACTCACTTGCTTTAACTCATTTGTTCTCACTCACTCACTCACTCAATCACTCACTCACTCATTCACTCTCACTCACTCTCACTCTCTCACTCACTCGCTCACTAAGTCAGTCTCTCTCTCTCTCTCTCTTTTTCTTTTTATATATATTTTTTTCCGTCTTCTTCTTCTTCTTCTTCTTCTTCAGACCCTGTCATAGCACTAATGCCTTTCCAATACCACCAGCAGATGGAGACACTCCATTGCAACATTGGTTGTGAGCAGCAGTTTCTAAAAACAAATGCCTCATGGCGGATTTCCCATCCATCAATGGATGGTAAATTTTGTTTTTATCATTCACTGACCACAGAAACCAATGCATGGTCAAGCAACAGCAATGACACACCCTTGTGTATAGGCATGAGACCCTCATGTCATTTAACAGGATTCAGCACCACCCACAAGACAGCTACCTGTCATGTCATGTCAAACCTGCACAGGTGTGCTAGATTATTATTATTTAGTTTTATTTTATTTTTTTACACCAATCAGTGTGCAAACATGGTCATTAAAACGCTAAATGAATAGACGTTCATAAACCAGTCAGTGCAACTCATCATTTTGGTCTCCAATTCTCAAACTCAAATTCTCACCCACGGAGGATTAAATGAGAATCTTTCTTGTTTAACACTGGAATGGGGTGGTGCACTGTTCACTACCCGAAGATACTGCCACATCGGGTCAATGCATAGGGCGACAGAAGCAAGCTTCCAAATCAGCTCCCTTTCTCAAAAATCCATTTAATTTATGGTCCCCAGATAGGGAACGTATGTATCAGTATGTGCTCACAAGTCACCCAAGTGCAAGTATTCACACAAAAAAAAACGTGCCTCAGGATGCGATCTGTCGCAAGATCCTTTCTTTTTTTACACTTGATCTAAGCCAAAAGGCCTAGAGGGGATAACCGGGAAAGGGGTGGACCCAACCATGTCCCCTTCATGAGCACTCACATTACTCATAGGAATGGAAGGAAGGCTGGCAGCCAACCAGCCTCCCATACACTTTCTGGGTGGGTGGCAGTCAGCCACCCATACATACATACAGCACAGGCTAAACCCACATCATCACTTAAAAAAAGGACAGGCGACCATTGCACTCTGATGGAGCATTTAGCAATGCAATCCATAGCCTGGCTTTTGCCTGAACCCCCATCACTCCTCCTCTTGCATATAAGACAATATTTCAGATCTGCATATGAAAACAACACGCCTACCTTTGTTGCACATAGCTGCCTGCCTGTCTCTAGTTACCCCACTGGCTGTAGCTGCGTCCCTTCCGACATGGAATAACACCAACTGTAACGATAAACTGAAAATTAACAGTATAAACCTGCATCATTTTGGACTCTGGTATTTGCTGAATCCGGGTGACCTGACAATCGATGGTGGTGCCGCTGGTGATTCTGGCCTTCTTGGAATCTGTTGGGCCTATGTGTTAGCTCACACATCACTTGGGTATCCATGGTAACTACCACAACATGGTCATCTGCAGTTTACATCTAGCCCGTGGCATTGAATGGCATTTTAAAAGTGCTAAGGGTCCTGGTGCAATAATCCTCCCATGAGGATCAGCCTCAACGGCTTTGTAGATTGCACTCATGTCAGCAACTCCATAGACATTTTTTTTTCTTCATGCTTCTTTCTTCATCCTTTTTTCTTTCTGTCATTCAGACTTTCATTCATTCGATCTCTCTCACTCACTTGCTTTAACTCATTTGTTCTCACTCACTCACTCACTCACTCAATCACTCACTCACTCACTCACTCATTCACTCTCACTCACTCTCACTCTCTCACTCACTCGCTCACTAAGTCAGTCTCTCTCTCTCTCTCTCTTTTTCTTTTTATATATATTTTTTTCCGTCTTCTTCTTCTTCTTCTTCAGACCCTGTCATAGCACTAATGCCTTTCCAATACCACCAGCAGATGGAGACACTCCATTGCAACATTGGTTGTGAGCAGCAGTTTCTAAAAACAAATGCCTCATGGCGGATTTCCCATCCATCAATGGATGGTAAATTTTGTTTTTATCATTCACTGACCACAGAAACCAATGCATGGTCAAGCAACAGCAATGACACACCCTTGTGTATAGGCATGAGACCCTCATGTCATTTAACAGGATTCAGCACCACCCACAAGACAGCTACCTGTCATGTCATGTCAAACCTGCACAGGTGTGCTAGATTATTATTATTTAGTTTTATTTTATTTTTTTACACCAATCAGTGTGCAAACATGGTCATTAAAACGCTAAATGAATAGACGTTCATAAACCAGTCAGTGCAACTCATCATTTTGGTCTCCAATTCTCAAACTCAAATTCTCACCCACGGAGGATTAAATGAGAATCTTTCTTGTTTAACACTGGAATGGGGTGGTGCACTGTTCACTACCCGAAGATACTGCCACATCGGGTCAATGCATAGGGCGACAGAAGCAAGCTTCCAAATCAGCTCCCTTTCTCAAAAATCCATTTAATTTATGGTCCCCAGATAGGGAACGTATGTATCAGTATGTGCTCACAAGTCACCCAAGTGCAAGTATTCACACAAAAAAAAACGTGCCTCAGGATGCGATCTGTCGCAAGATCCTTTCTTTTTTTACACTTGATCTAAGCCAAAAGGCCTAGAGGGGATAACCGGGAAAGGGGTGGACCCAACCATGTCCCCTTCATGAGCACTCACATTACTCATAGGAATGGAAGGAAGGCTGGCAGCCAACCAGCCTCCCATACACTTTCTGGGTGGGTGGCAGTCAGCCACCCATACATACATACAGCACAGGCTAAACCCACATCATCACTTAAAAAAAGGACAGGCGACCATTGCACTCTGATGGAGCATTTAGCAATGCAATCCATAGCCTGGCTTTTGCCTGAACCCCCATCACTCCTCCTCTTGCATATAAGACAATATTTCAGATCTGCATATGAAAACAACACGCCTACCTTTGTTGCACATAGCTGCCTGCCTGTCTCTAGTTACCCCACTGGCTGTAGCTGCGTCCCTTCCGACATGGAATAACACCAACTGTAACGATAAACTGAAAATTAACAGTATAAACCTGCATCATTTTGGACTCTGGTATTTGCTGAATCCGGGTGACCTGACAATCGATGGTGGTGCCGCTGGTGATTCTGGCCTTCTTGGAATCTGTTGGGCCTATGTGTTAGCTCACACATCACTTGGGTATCCATGGTAACTACCACAACATGGTCATCTGCAGTTTACATCTAGCCCGTGGCATTGAATGGCATTTTAAAAGTGCTAAGGGTCCTGGTGCAATAATCCTCCCATGAGGATCAGCCTCAACGGCTTTGTAGATTGCACTCATGTCAGCAACTCCATAGACATTTTTTTTTCTTCATGCTTCTTTCTTCATCCTTTTTTCTTTCTGTCATTCAGACTTTCATTCATTCGATCTCTCTCACTCACTTGCTTTAACTCATTTGTTCTCACTCACTCACTCACTCACTCACTCACTCAATCACTCACTCACTCATTCACTCTCACTCACTCTCACTCTCTCACTCACTCGCTCACTAAGTCAGTCTCTCTCTCTCTCTCTCTTTTTCTTTTTATATATATTTTTTTCCGTCTTCTTCTTCTTCTTCTTCTTCTTCTTCTTCTTCAGACCCTGTCATAGCACTAATGCCTTTCCAATACCACCAGCAGATGGAGACACTCCATTGCAACATTGGTTGTGAGCAGCAGTTTCTAAAAACAAATGCCTCATGGCGGATTTCCCATCCATCAATGGATGGTAAATTTTGTTTTTATCATTCACTGACCACAGAAACCAATGCATGGTCAAGCAACAGCAATGACACACCCTTGTGTATAGGCATGAGACCCTCATGTCATTTAACAGGATTCAGCACCACCCACAAGACAGCTACCTGTCATGTCATGTCAAACCTGCACAGGTGTGCTAGATTATTATTATTTAGTTTTATTTTATTTTTTTACACCAATCAGTGTGCAAACATGGTCATTAAAACGCTAAATGAATAGACGTTCATAAACCAGTCAGTGCAACTCATCATTTTGGTCTCCAATTCTCAAACTCAAATTCTCACCCACGGAGGATTAAATGAGAATCTTTCTTGTTTAACACTGGAATGGGGTGGTGCACTGTTCACTACCCGAAGATACTGCCACATCGGGTCAATGCATAGGGCGACAGAAGCAAGCTTCCAAATCAGCTCCCTTTCTCAAAAATCCATTTAATTTATGGTCCCCAGATAGGGAACGTATGTATCAGTATGTGCTCACAAGTCACCCAAGTGCAAGTATTCACACAAAAAAAAACGTGCCTCAGGATGCGATCTGTCGCAAGATCCTTTCTTTTTTTACACTTGATCTAAGCCAAAAGGCCTAGAGGGGATAACCGGGAAAGGGGTGGACCCAACCATGTCCCCTTCATGAGCACTCACATTACTCATAGGAATGGAAGGAAGGCTGGCAGCCAACCAGCCTCCCATACACTTTCTGGGTGGGTGGCAGTCAGCCACCCATACATACATACAGCACAGGCTAAACCCACATCATCACTTAAAAAAAGGACAGGCGACCATTGCACTCTGATGGAGCATTTAGCAATGCAATCCATAGCCTGGCTTTTGCCTGAACCCCCATCACTCCTCCTCTTGCATATAAGACAATATTTCAGATCTGCATATGAAAACAACACGCCTACCTTTGTTGCACATAGCTGCCTGCCTGTCTCTAGTTACCCCACTGGCTGTAGCTGCATCCCTTCCGACATGGAATAACACCAACTGTAACGATAAACTGAAAATTAACAGTATAAACCTGCATCATTTTGGACTCTGGTATTTGCTGAATCCGGGTGACCTGACAATCGATGGTGGTGCCGCTGGTGATTCTGGCCTTCTTGGAATCTGTTGGGCCTATGTGTTAGCTCACACATCACTTGGGTATCCATGGTAACTACCACAACATGGTCATCTGCAGTTTACATCTAGCCCGTGGCATTGAATGGCATTTTAAAAGTGCTAAGGGTCCTGGTGCAATAATCCTCCCATGAGGATCAGCCTCAACGGCTTTGTAGATTGCACTCATGTCAGCAACTCCATATACATTTTTTTTTCTTCATGCTTCTTTCTTCATCCTTTTTTCTTTCTGTCATTCAGACTTTCATTCATTCGATCTCTCTCACTCACTTGCTTTAACTCATTTGTTCTCACTCACTCACTCACTCACTCAATCACTCACTCACTCATTCACTCTCACTCACTCTCACTCTCTCACTCACTCGCTCACTAAGTCAGTCTCTCTCTCTCTCTCTCTTTTTCTTTTTATATATATTTTTTTCCGTCTTCTTCTTCTTCTTCTTCTTCTTCTTCAGACCCTGTCATAGCACTAATGCCTTTCCAATACCACCAGCAGATGGAGACACTCCATTGCAACATTGGTTGTGAGCAGCAGTTTCTAAAAACAAATGCCTCATGGCGGATTTCCCATCCATCAATGGATGGTAAATTTTGTTTTTATCATTCACTGACCACAGAAACCAATGCATAGTCAAGCAACAGCAATGACACACCCTTGTGTATAGGCATGAGACCCTCATGTCATTTAACAGGATTCAGCACCACCCACAAGACAGCTACCTGTCATGTCATGTCAAACCTGCACAGGTGTGCTAGATTATTATTATTTAGTTTTATTTTATTTTTTTACACCAATCAGTGTGCAAACATGGTCATTAAAACGCTAAATGAATAGACGTTCATAAACCAGTCAGTGCAACTCATCATTTTGGTCTCCAATTCTCAAACTCAAATTCTCACCCACGGAGGATTAAATGAGAATCTTTCTTGTTTAACACTGGAATGGGGTGGTGCACTGTTCACTACCCGAAGATACTGCCACATCGGGTCAATGCATAGGGCGACAGAAGCAAGCTTCCAAATCAGCTCCCTTTCTCAAAAATCCATTTAATTTATGGTCCCCAGATAGGGAACGTATGTATCAGTATGTGCTCACAAGTCACCCAAGTGCAAGTATTCACACAAAAAAAAACGTGCCTCAGGATGCGATCTGTCGCAAGATCCTTTCTTTTTTTACACTTGATCTAAGCCAAAAGGCCTAGAGGGGATAACCGGGAAAGGGGTGGACCCAACCATGTCCCCTTCATGAGCACTCACATTACTCATAGGAATGGAAGGAAGGCTGGCAGCCAACCAGCCTCCCATACACTTTCTGGGTGGGTGGCAGTCAGCCACCCATACATACATACAGCACAGGCTAAACCCACATCATCACTTAAAAAAAGGACAGGCGACCATTGCACTCTGATGGAGCATTTAGCAATGCAATCCATAGCCTGGCTTTTGCCTGAACCCCCATCACTCCTCCTCTTGCATATAAGACAATATTTCAGATCTGCATATGAAAACAACACGCCTACCTTTGTTGCACATAGCTGCCTGCCTGTCTCTAGTTACCCCACTGGCTGTAGCTGCGTCCCTTCCGACATGGAATAACACCAACTGTAACGATAAACTGAAAATTAACAGTATAAACCTGCATCATTTTGGACTCTGGTATTTGCTGAATCCGGGTGACCTGACAATCGATGGTGGTGCCGCTGGTGATTCTGGCCTTCTTGGAATCTGTTGGGCCTATGTGTTAGCTCACACATCACTTGGGTATCCATGGTAACTACCACAACATGGTCATCTGCAGTTTACATCTAGCCCGTGGCATTGAATGGCATTTTAAAAGTGCTAAGGGTCCTGGTGCAATAATCCTCCCATGAGGATCAGCCTCAACGGCTTTGTAGATTGCACTCATGTCAGCAACTCCATATACATTTTTTTTTCTTCATGCTTCTTTCTTCATCCTTTTTTCTTTCTGTCATTCAGACTTTCATTCATTCGATCTCTCTCACTCACTTGCTTTAACTCATTTGTTCTCACTCACTCACTCACTCACTCACTCAATCACTCACTCACTCATTCACTCTCACTCACTCTCACTCTCTCACTCACTCGCTCACTAAGTCAGTCTCTCTCTCTCTCTCTCTTTTTCTTTTTATATATATTTTTTTCCGTCTTCTTCTTCTTCTTCTTCTTCTTCTTCTTCAGACCCTGTCATAGCACTAATGCCTTTCCAATACCACCAGCAGATGGAGACACTCCATTGCAACATTGGTTGTGAGCAGCAGTTTCTAAAAACAAATGCCTCATGGCGGATTTCCCATCCATCAATGGATGGTAAATTTTGTTTTTATCATTCACTGACCACAGAAACCAATGCATGGTCAAGCAACAGCAATGACACACCCTTGTGTATAGGCATGAGACCCTCATGTCATTTAACAGGATTCAGCACCACCCACAAGACAGCTACCTGTCATGTCATGTCAAACCTGCACAGGTGTGCTAGATTATTATTATTTAGTTTTATTTTATTTTTTTACACCAATCAGTGTGCAAACATGGTCATTAAAACGCTAAATGAATAGACGTTCATAAACCAGTCAGTGCAACTCATCATTTTGGTCTCCAATTCTCAAACTCAAATTCTCACCCACGGAGGATTAAATGAGAATCTTTCTTGTTTAACACTGGAATGGGGTGGTGCACTGTTCACTACCCGAAGATACTGCCACATCGGGTCAATGCATAGGGCGACAGAAGCAAGCTTCCAAATCAGCTCCCTTTCTCAAAAATCCATTTAATTTATGGTCCCCAGATAGGGAACGTATGTATCAGTATGTGCTCACAAGTCACCCAAGTGCAAGTATTCACACAAAAAAAAACGTGCCTCAGGATGCGATCTGTCGCAAGATCCTTTCTTTTTTTACACTTGATCTAAGCCAAAAGGCCTAGAGGGGATAACCGGGAAAGGGGTGGACCCAACCATGTCCCCTTCATGAGCACTCACATTACTCATAGGAATGGAAGGAAGGCTGGCAGCCAACCAGCCTCCCATACACTTTCTGGGTGGGTGGCAGTCAGCCACCCATACATACATACAGCACAGGCTAAACCCACATCATCACTTAAAAAAAGGACAGGCGACCATTGCACTCTGATGGAGCATTTAGCAATGCAATCCATAGCCTGGCTTTTGCCTGAACCCCCATCACTCCTCCTCTTGCATATAAGACAATATTTCAGATCTGCATATGAAAACAACACGCCTACCTTTGTTGCACATAGCTGCCTGCCTGTCTCTAGTTACCCCACTGGCTGTAGCTGCGTCCCTTCCGACATGGAATAACACCAACTGTAACGATAAACTGAAAATTAACAGTATAAACCTGCATCATTTTGGACTCTGGTATTTGCTGAATCCGGGTGACCTGACAATCGATGGTGGTGCCGCTGGTGATTCTGGCCTTCTTGGAATCTGTTGGGCCTATGTGTTAGCTCACACATCACTTGGGTATCCATGGTAACTACCACAACATGGTCATCTGCAGTTTACATCTAGCCCGTGGCATTGAATGGCATTTTAAAAGTGCTAAGGGTCCTGGTGCAATAATCCTCCCATGAGGATCAGCCTCAACGGCTTTGTAGATTGCACTCATGTCAGCAACTCCATATACATTTTTTTTTCTTCATGCTTCTTTCTTCATCCTTTTTTCTTTCTGTCATTCAGACTTTCATTCATTCGATCTCTCTCACTCACTTGCTTTAACTCATTTGTTCTCACTCACTCACTCACTCACTCAATCACTCACTCACTCATTCACTCTCACTCACTCTCACTCTCTCACTCACTCGCTCACTAAGTCAGTCTCTCTCTCTCTCTCTCTTTTTCTTTTTATATATATTTTTTTCCGTCTTCTTCTTCTTCTTCTTCTTCTTCAGACCCTGTCATAGCACTAATGCCTTTCCAATACCACCAGCAGATGGAGACACTCCATTGCAACATTGGTTGTGAGCAGCAGTTTCTAAAAACAAATGCCTCATGGCGGATTTCCCATCCATCAATGGATGGTAAATTTTGTTTTTATCATTCACTGACCACAGAAACCAATGCATGGTCAAGCAACAGCAATGACACACCCTTGTGTATAGGCATGAGACCCTCATGTCATTTAACAGGATTCAGCACCACCCACAAGACAGCTACCTGTCATGTCATGTCAAACCTGCACAGGTGTGCTAGATTATTATTATTTAGTTTTATTTTATTTTTTTACACCAATCAGTGTGCAAACATGGTCATTAAAACGCTAAATGAATAGACGTTCATAAACCAGTCAGTGCAACTCATCATTTTGGTCTCCAATTCTCAAACTCAAATTCTCACCCACGGAGGATTAAATGAGAATCTTTCTTGTTTAACACTGGAATGGGGTGGTGCACTGTTCACTACCCGAAGATACTGCCACATCGGGTCAATGCATAGGGCGACAGAAGCAAGCTTCCAAATCAGCTCCCTTTCTCAAAAATCCATTTAATTTATGGTCCCCAGATAGGGAACGTATGTATCAGTATGTGCTCACAAGTCACCCAAGTGCAAGTATTCACACAAAAAAAAACGTGCCTCAGGATGCGATCTGTCGCAAGATCCTTTCTTTTTTTACACTTGATCTAAGCCAAAAGGCCTAGAGGGGATAACCGGGAAAGGGGTGGACCAAACCATGTCCCCTTCATGAGCACTCACATTACTCATAGGAATGGAAGGAAGGCTGGCAGCCAACCAGCCTCCCATACACTTTCTGGGTGGGTGGCAGTCAGCCACCCATACATACATACAGCACAGGCTAAACCCACATCATCACTTAAAAAAAGGACAGGCGACCATTGCACTCTGATGGAGCATTTAGCAATGCAATCCATAGCCTGGCTTTTGCCTGAACCCCCATCACTCCTCCTCTTGCATATAAGACAATATTTCAGATCTGCATATGAAAACAACACGCCTACCTTTGTTGCACATAGCTGCCTGCCTGTCTCTAGTTACCCCACTGGCTGTAGCTGCGTCCCTTCCGACATGGAATAACACCAACTGTAACGATAAACTGAAAATTAACAGTATAAACCTGCATCATTTTGGACTCTGGTATTTGCTGAATCCGGGTGACCTGACAATCGATGGTGGTGCCGCTGGTGATTCTGGCCTTCTTGGAATCTGTTGGGCCTATGTGTTAGCTCACACATCACTTGGGTATCCATGGTAACTACCACAACATGGTCATCTGCAGTTTACATCTAGCCCGTGGCATTGAATGGCATTTTAAAAGTGCTAAGGGTCCTGGTGCAATAATCCTCCCATGAGGATCAGCCTCAACGGCTTTGTAGATTGCACTCATGTCAGCAACTCCATATACATTTTTTTTTCTTCATGCTTCTTTCTTCATCCTTTTTTCTTTCTGTCATTCAGACTTTCATTCATTCGATCTCTCTCACTCACTTGCTTTAACTCATTTGTTCTCACTCACTCACTCACTCACTCAATCACTCACTCACTCATTCACTCTCACTCACTCTCACTCTCTCACTCACTCGCTCACTAAGTCAGTCTCTCTCTCTCTCTCTTTTTCTTTTTATATATATTTTTTTCCGTCTTCTTCTTCTTCTTCTTCTTCTTCAGACCCTGTCATAGCACTAATGCCTTTCCAATACCACCAGCAGATGGAGACACTCCATTGCAACATTGGTTGTGAGCAGCAGTTTCTAAAAACAAATGCCTCATGGCGGATTTCCCATCCATCAATGGATGGTAAATTTTGTTTTTATCATTCACTGACCACAGAAACCAATGCATGGTCAAGCAACAGCAATGACACACCCTTGTGTATAGGCATGAGACCCTCATGTCATTTAACAGGATTCAGCACCACCCACAAGACAGCTACCTGTCATGTCATGTCAAACCTGCACAGGTGTGCTAGATTATTATTATTTAGTTTTATTTTATTTTTTTACACCAATCAGTGTGCAAACATGGTCATTAAAACGCTAAATGAATAGACGTTCATAAACCAGTCAGTGCAACTCATCATTTTGGTCTCCAATTCTCAAACTCAAATTCTCACCCACGGAGGATTAAATGAGAATCTTTCTTGTTTAACACTGGAATGGGGTGGTGCACTGTTCACTACCCGAAGATACTGCCACATCGGGTCAATGCATAGGGCGACAGAAGCAAGCTTCCAAATCAGCTCCCTTTCTCAAAAATCCATTTAATTTATGGTCCCCAGATAGGGAACGTATGTATCAGTATGTGCTCACAAGTCACCCAAGTGCAAGTATTCACACAAAAAAAAACGTGCCTCAGGATGCGATCTGTCGCAAGATCCTTTCTTTTTTTACACTTGATCTAAGCCAAAAGGCCTAGAGGGGATAACCGGGAAAGGGGTGGACCCAACCATGTCCCCTTCATGAGCACTCACATTACTCATAGGAATGGAAGGAAGGCTGGCAGCCAACCAGCCTCCCATACACTTTCTGGGTGGGTGGCAGTCAGCCACCCATACATACATACAGCACAGGCTAAACCCACATCATCACTTAAAAAAAGGACAGGCGACCATTGCACTCTGATGGAGCATTTAGCAATGCAATCCATAGCCTGGCTTTTGCCTGAACCCCCATCACTCCTCCTCTTGCATATAAGACAATATTTCAGATCTGCATATGAAAACAACACGCCTACCTTTGTTGCACATAGCTGCCTGCCTGTCTCTAGTTACCCCACTGGCTGTAGCTGCGTCCCTTCCGACATGGAATAACACCAACTGTAACGATAAACTGAAAATTAACAGTATAAACCTGCATCATTTTGGACTCTGGTATTTGCTGAATCCGGGTGACCTGACAATCGATGGTGGTGCCGCTGGTGATTCTGGCCTTCTTGGAATCTGTTGGGCCTATGTGTTAGCTCACACATCACTTGGGTATCCATGGTAACTACCACAACATGGTCATCTGCAGTTTACATCTAGCCCGTGGCATTGAATGGCATTTTAAAAGTGCTAAGGGTCCTGGTGCAATAATCCTCCCATGAGGATCAGCCTCAACGGCTTTGTAGATTGCACTCATGTCAGCAACTCCATATACATTTTTTTTTCTTCATGCTTCTTTCTTCATCCTTTTTTCTTTCTGTCATTCAGACTTTCATTCATTCGATCTCTCTCACTCACTTGCTTTAACTCATTTGTTCTCACTCACTCACTCACTCACTCACTCAATCACTCACTCACTCATTCACTCTCACTCACTCTCACTCTCTCACTCACTCGCTCACTAAGTCAGTCTCTCTCTCTCTCTCTCTTTTTCTTTTTATATATATTTTTTTCCGTCTTCTTCTTCTTCTTCTTCTTCTTCAGACCCTGTCATAGCACTAATGCCTTTCCAATACCACCAGCAGATGGAGACACTCCATTGCAACATTGGTTGTGAGCAGCAGTTTCTAAAAACAAATGCCTCATGGCGGATTTCCCATCCATCAATGGATGGTAAATTTTGTTTTTATCATTCACTGACCACAGAAACCAATGCATGGTCAAGCAACAGCAATGACACACCCTTGTGTATAGGCATGAGACCCTCATGTCATTTAACAGGATTCAGCACCACCCACAAGACAGCTACCTGTCATGTCATGTCAAACCTGCACAGGTGTGCTAGATTATTATTATTTAGTTTTATTTTATTTTTTTACACCAATCAGTGTGCAAACATGGTCATTAAAACGCTAAATGAATAGACGTTCATAAACCAGTCAGTGCAACTCATCATTTTGGTCTCCAATTCTCAAACTCAAATTCTCACCCACGGAGGATTAAATGAGAATCTTTCTTGTTTAACACTGGAATGGGGTGGTGCACTGTTCACTACCCGAAGATACTGCCACATCGGGTCAATGCATAGGGCGACAGAAGCAAGCTTCCAAATCAGCTCCCTTTCTCAAAAATCCATTTAATTTATGGTCCCCAGATAGGGAACGTATGTATCAGTATGTGCTCACAAGTCACCCAAGTGCAAGTATTCACACAAAAAAAAACGTGCCTCAGGATGCGATCTGTCGCAAGATCCTTTCTTTTTTTACACTTGATCTAAGCCAAAAGGCCTAGAGGGGATAACCGGGAAAGGGGTGGACCCAACCATGTCCCCTTCATGAGCACTCACATTACTCATAGGAATGGAAGGAAGGCTGGCAGCCAACCAGCCTCCCATACACTTTCTGGGTGGGTGGCAGTCAGCCACCCATACATACATACAGCACAGGCTAAACCCACATCATCACTTAAAAAAAGGACAGGCGACCATTGCACTCTGATGGAGCATTTAGCAATGCAATCCATAGCCTGGCTTTTGCCTGAACCCCCATCACTCCTCCTCTTGCATATAAGACAATATTTCAGATCTGCATATGAAAACAACACGCCTACCTTTGTTGCACATAGCTGCCTGCCTGTCTCTAGTTACCCCACTGGCTGTAGCTGCGTCCCTTCCGACATGGAATAACACCAACTGTAACGATAAACTGAAAATTAACAGTATAAACCTGCATCATTTTGGACTCTGGTATTTGCTGAATCCGGGTGACCTGACAATCGATGGTGGTGCCGCTGGTGATTCTGGCCTTCTTGGAATCTGTTGGGCCTATGTGTTAGCTCACACATCACTTGGGTATCCATGGTAACTACCACAACATGGTCATCTGCAGTTTACATCTAGCCCGTGGCATTGAATGGCATTTTAAAAGTGCTAAGGGTCCTGGTGCAATAATCCTCCCATGAGGATCAGCCTCAACGGCTTTGTAGATTGCACTCATGTCAGCAACTCCATATACATTTTTTTTTCTTCATGCTTCTTTCTTCATCCTTTTTTCTTTCTGTCATTCAGACTTTCATTCATTCGATCTCTCTCACTCACTTGCTTTAACTCATTTGTTCTCACTCACTCACTCACTCACTCACTCAATCACTCACTCACTCATTCACTCTCACTCACTCTCACTCTCTCACTCACTCGCTCACTAAGTCAGTCTCTCTCTCTCTCTCTCTTTTTCTTTTTATATATATTTTTTTCCGTCTTCTTCTTCTTCTTCTTCTTCTTCTTCTTCTTCTTCAGACCCTGTCATAGCACTAATGCCTTTCCAATACCACCAGCAGATGGAGACACTCCATTGCAACATTGGTTGTGAGCAGCAGTTTCTAAAAACAAATGCCTCATGGCGGATTTCCCATCCATCAATGGATGGTAAATTTTGTTTTTATCATTCACTGACCACAGAAACCAATGCATGGTCAAGCAACAGCAATGACACACCCTTGTGTATAGGCATGAGACCCTCATGTCATTTAACAGGATTCAGCACCACCCACAAGACAGCTACCTGTCATGTCATGTCAAACCTGCACAGGTGTGCTAGATTATTATTATTTAGTTTTATTTTATTTTTTTACACCAATCAGTGTGCAAACATGGTCATTAAAACGCTAAATGAATAGACGTTCATAAACCAGTCAGTGCAACTCATCATTTTGGTCTCCAATTCTCAAACTCAAATTCTCACTCACGGAGGATTAAATGAGAATCTTTCTTGTTTAACACTGGAATGGGGTGGTGCACTGTTCACTACCCGAAGATACTGCCACATCGGGTCAATGCATAGGGCGACAGAAGCAAGCTTCCAAATCAGCTCCCTTTCTCAAAAATCCATTTAATTTATGGTCCCCAGATAGGGAACGTATGTATCAGTATGTGCTCACAAGTCACCCAAGTGCAAGTATTCACACAAAAAAAAACGTGCCTCAGGATGCGATCTGTCGCAAGATCCTTTCTTTTTTTACACTTGATCTAAGCCAAAAGGCCTAGAGGGGATAACCGGGAAAGGGGTGGACCCAACCATGTCCCCTTCATGAGCACTCACATTACTCATAGGAATGGAAGGAAGGCTGGCAGCCAACCAGCCTCCCATACACTTTCTGGGTGGGTGGCAGTCAGCCACCCATACATACATACAGCACAGGCTAAACCCACATCATCACTTAAAAAAAGGACAGGCGACCATTGCACTCTGATGGAGCATTTAGCAATGCAATCCATAGCCTGGCTTTTGCCTGAACCCCCATCACTCCTCCTCTTGCATATAAGACAATATTTCAGATCTGCATATGAAAACAACACGCCTACCTTTGTTGCACATAGCTGCCTGCCTGTCTCTAGTTACCCCACTGGCTGTAGCTGCGTCCCTTCCGACATGGAATAACACCAACTGTAACGATAAACTGAAAATTAACAGTATAAACCTGCATCATTTTGGACTCTGGTATTTGCTGAATCCGGGTGACCTGACAATCGATGGTGGTGCCGCTGGTGATTCTGGCCTTCTTGGAATCTGTTGGGCCTATGTGTTAGCTCACACATCACTTGGGTATCCATGGTAACTACCACAACATGGTCATCTGCAGTTTACATCTAGCCCGTGGCATTGAATGGCATTTTAAAAGTGCTAAGGGTCCTGGTGCAATAATCCTCCCATGAGGATCAGCCTCAACGGCTTTGTAGATTGCACTCATGTCAGCAACTCCATAGACATTTTTTTTTCTTCATGCTTCTTTCTTCATCCTTTTTTCTTTCTGTCATTCAGACTTTCATTCATTCGATCTCTCTCACTCACTTGCTTTAACTCATTTGTTCTCACTCACTCACTCACTCACTCACTCAATCACTCACTCACTCATTCACTCTCACTCACTCTCACTCTCTCACTCACTCGCTCACTAAGTCAGTCTCTCTCTCTCTCTCTCTTTTTCTTTTTATATATATTTTTTTCCGTCTTCTTCTTCTTCTTCTTCTTCTTCTTCTTCAGACCCTGTCATAGCACTAATGCCTTTCCAATACCACCAGCAGATGGAGACACTCCATTGCAACATTGGTTGTGAGCAGCAGTTTCTAAAAACAAATGCCTCATGGCGGATTTCCCATCCATCAATGGATGGTAAATTTTGTTTTTATCATTCACTGACCACAGAAACCAATGCATGGTCAAGCAACAGCAATGACACACCCTTGTGTATAGGCATGAGACCCTCATGTCATTTAACAGGATTCAGCACCACCCACAAGACAGCTACCTGTCATGTCATGTCAAACCTGCACAGGTGTGCTAGATTATTATTATTTAGTTTTATTTTATTTTTTTACACCAATCAGTGTGCAAACATGGTCATTAAAACGCTAAATGAATAGACGTTCATAAACCAGTCAGTGCAACTCATCATTTTGGTCTCCAATTCTCAAACTCAAATTCTCACCCACGGAGGATTAAATGAGAATCTTTCTTGTTTAACACTGGAATGGGGTGGTGCACTGTTCACTACCCGAAGATACTGCCACATCGGGTCAATGCATAGGGCGACAGAAGCAAGCTTCCAAATCAGCTCCCTTTCTCAAAAATCCATTTAATTTATGGTCCCCAGATAGGGAACGTATGTATCAGTATGTGCTCACAAGTCACCCAAGTGCAAGTATTCACACAAAAAAAAACGTGCCTCAGGATGCGATCTGTCGCAAGATCCTTTCTTTTTTTACACTTGATCTAAGCCAAAAGGCCTAGAGGGGATAACCGGGAAAGGGGTGGACCCAACCATGTCCCCTTCATGAGCACTCACATTACTCATAGGAATGGAAGGAAGGCTGGCAGCCAACCAGCCTCCCATACACTTTCTGGGTGGGTGGCAGTCAGCCACCCATACATACATACAGCACAGGCTAAACCCACATCATCACTTAAAAAAAGGACAGGCGACCATTGCACTCTGATGGAGCATTTAGCAATGCAATCCATAGCCTGGCTTTTGCCTGAACCCCCATCACTCCTCCTCTTGCATATAAGACAATATTTCAGATCTGCATATGAAAACAACACGCCTACCTTTGTTGCACATAGCTGCCTGCCTGTCTCTAGTTACCCCACTGGCTGTAGCTGCGTCCCTTCCGACATGGAATAACACCAACTGTAACGATAAACTGAAAATTAACAGTATAAACCTGCATCATTTTGGACTCTGGTATTTGCTGAATCCGGGTGACCTGACAATCGATGGTGGTGCCGCTGGTGATTCTGGCCTTCTTGGAATCTGTTGGGCCTATGTGTTAGCTCACACATCACTTGGGTATCCATGGTAACTACCACAACATGGTCATCTGCAGTTTACATCTAGCCCGTGGCATTGAATGGCATTTTAAAAGTGCTAAGGGTCCTGGTGCAATAATCCTCCCATGAGGATCAGCCTCAACGGCTTTGTAGATTGCACTCATGTCAGCAACTCCATATACATTTTTTTTTCTTCATGCTTCTTTCTTCATCCTTTTTTCTTTCTGTCATTCAGACTTTCATTCATTCGATCTCTCTCACTCACTTGCTTTAACTCATTTGTTCTCACTCACTCACTCACTCACTCACTCAATCACTCACTCACTCATTCACTCTCACTCACTCTCACTCTCTCACTCACTCGCTCACTAAGTCAGTCTCTCTCTCTCTCTCTCTTTTTCTTTTTATATATATTTTTTTCCGTCTTCTTCTTCTTCTTCTTCTTCTTCTTCTTCTTCAGACCCTGTCATAGCACTAATGCCTTTCCAATACCACCAGCAGATGGAGACACTCCATTGCAACATTGGTTGTGAGCAGCAGTTTCTAAAAACAAATGCCTCATGGCGGATTTCCCATCCATCAATGGATGGTAAATTTTGTTTTTATCATTCACTGACCACAGAAACCAATGCATGGTCAAGCAACAGCAATGACACACCCTTGTGTATAGGCATGAGACCCTCATGTCATTTAACAGGATTCAGCACCACCCACAAGACAGCTACCTGTCATGTCATGTCAAACCTGCACAGGTGTGCTAGATTATTATTATTTAGTTTTATTTTATTTTTTTACACCAATCAGTGTGCAAACATGGTCATTAAAACGCTAAATGAATAGACGTTCATAAACCAGTCAGTGCAACTCATCATTTTGGTCTCCAATTCTCAAACTCAAATTCTCACCCACGGAGGATTAAATGAGAATCTTTCTTGTTTAACACTGGAATGGGGTGGTGCACTGTTCACTACCCGAAGATACTGCCACATCGGGTCAATGCATAGGGCGACAGAAGCAAGCTTCCAAATCAGCTCCCTTTCTCAAAAATCCATTTAATTTATGGTCCCCAGATAGGGAACGTATGTATCAGTATGTGCTCACAAGTCACCCAAGTGCAAGTATTCACACAAAAAAAAAACGTGCCTCAGGATGCGATCTGTCGCAAGATCCTTTCTTTTTTTACACTTGATCTAAGCCAAAAGGCCTAGAGGGGATAACCGGGAAAGGGGTGGACCCAACCATGTCCCCTTCATGAGCACTCACATTACTCATAGGAATGGAAGGAAGGCTGGCAGCCAACCAGCCTCCCATACACTTTCTGGGTGGGTGGCAGTCAGCCACCCATACATACATACAGCACAGGCTAAACCCACATCATCACTTAAAAAAAGGACAGGCGACCATTGCACTCTGATGGAGCATTTAGCAATGCAATCCATAGCCTGGCTTTTGCCTGAACCCCCATCACTCCTCCTCTTGCATATAAGACAATATTTCAGATCTGCATATGAAAACAACACGCCTACCTTTGTTGCACATAGCTGCCTGCCTGTCTCTAGTTACCCCACTGGCTGTAGCTGCGTCCCTTCCGACATGGAATAACACCAACTGTAACGATAAACTGAAAATTAACAGTATAAACCTGCATCATTTTGGACTCTGGTATTTGCTGAATCCGGGTGACCTGACAATCGATGGTGGTGCCGCTGGTGATTCTGGCCTTCTTGGAATCTGTTGGGCCTATGTGTTAGCTCACACATCACTTGGGTATCCATGGTAACTACCACAACATGGTCATCTGCAGTTTACATCTAGCCCGTGGCATTGAATGGCATTTTAAAAGTGCTAAGGGTCCTGGTGCAATAATCCTCCCATGAGGATCAGCCTCAACGGCTTTGTAGATTGCACTCATGTCAGCAACTCCATATACATTTTTTTTTCTTCATGCTTCTTTCTTCATCCTTTTTTCTTTCTGTCATTCAGACTTTCATTCATTCGATCTCTCTCACTCACTTGCTTTAACTCATTTGTTCTCACTCACTCACTCACTCACTCAATCACTCACTCACTCATTCACTCTCACTCACTCTCACTCTCTCACTCTCTCACTCACTCGCTCACTAAGTCAGTCTCTCTCTCTCTCTCTCTTTTTCTTTTTATATATATTTTTTTCCGTCTTCTTCTTCTTCTTCTTCTTCTTCTTCTTCTTCTTCTTCTTCTTCAGACCCTGTCATAGCACTAATGCCTTTCCAATACCACCAGCAGATGGAGACACTCCATTGCAACATTGGTTGTGAGCAGCAGTTTCTAAAAACAAATGCCTCATGGCGGATTTCCCATCCATCAATGGATGGTAAATTTTGTTTTTATCATTCACTGACCACAGAAACCAATGCATGGTCAAGCAACAGCAATGACACACCCTTGTGTATAGGCATGAGACCCTCATGTCATTTAACAGGATTCAGCACCACCCACAAGACAGCTACCTGTCATGTCATGTCAAACCTGCACAGGTGTGCTAGATTATTATTATTTAGTTTTATTTTATTTTTTTACACCAATCAGTGTGCAAACATGGTCATTAAAACGCTAAATGAATAGACGTTCATAAACCAGTCAGTGCAACTCATCATTTTGGTCTCCAATTCTCAAACTCAAATTCTCACCCACGGAGGATTAAATGAGAATCTTTCTTGTTTAACACTGGAATGGGGTGGTGCACTGTTCACTACCCGAAGATACTGCCACATCGGGTCAATGCATAGGGCGACAGAAGCAAGCTTCCAAATCAGCTCCCTTTCTCAAAAATCCATTTAATTTATGGTCCCCAGATAGGGAACATATGTATCAGTATGTGCTCACAAGTCACCCAAGTGCAAGTATTCACACAAAAAAAAACGTGCCTCAGGATGCGATCTGTCGCAAGATCCTTTCTTTTTTTACACTTGATCTAAGCCAAAAGGCCTAGAGGGGATAACCGGGAAAGGGGTGGACCCAACCATGTCCCCTTCATGAGCACTCACATTACTCATAGGAATGGAAGGAAGGCTGGCAGCCAACCAGCCTCCCATACACTTTCTGGGTGGGTGGCAGTCAGCCACCCATACATACATACAGCACAGGCTAAACCCACATCATCACTTAAAAAAAGGACAGGCGACCATTGCACTCTGATGGAGCATTTAGCAATGCAATCCATAGCCTGGCTTTTGCCTGAACCCCCATCACTCCTCCTCTTGCATATAAGACAATATTTCAGATCTGCATATGAAAACAACACGCCTACCTTTGTTGCACATAGCTGCCTGCCTGTCTCTAGTTACCCCACTGGCTGTAGCTGCGTCCCTTCCGACATGGAATAACACCAACTGTAACGATAAACTGAAAATTAACAGTATAAACCTGCATCATTTTGGACTCTGGTATTTGCTGAATCCGGGTGACCTGACAATCGATGGTGGTGCCGCTGGTGATTCTGGCCTTCTTGGAATCTGTTGGGCCTATGTGTTAGCTCACACATCACTTGGGTATCCATGGTAACTACCACAACATGGTCATCTGCAGTTTACATCTAGCCCGTGGCATTGAATGGCATTTTAAAAGTGCTAAGGGTCCTGGTGCAATAATCCTCCCATGAGGATCAGCCTCAACGGCTTTGTAGATTGCACTCATGTCAGCAACTCCATATACATTTTTTTTTCTTCATGCTTCTTTCTTCATCCTTTTTTCTTTCTGTCATTCAGACTTTCATTCATTCGATCTCTCTCACTCACTTGCTTTAACTCATTTGTTCTCACTCACTCACTCACTCACTCACTCAATCACTCACTCACTCATTCACTCTCACTCACTCTCACTCTCTCACTCACTCGCTCACTAAGTCAGTCTCTCTCTCTCTCTTTTTCTTTTTATATATATTTTTTTCCGTCTTCTTCTTCTTCTTCTTCTTCTTCTTCTTCTTCTTCTTCTTCTTCTTCAGACCCTGTCATAGCACTAATGCCTTTCCAATACCACCAGCAGATGGAGACACTCCATTGCAACATTGGTTGTGAGCAGCAGTTTCTAAAAACAAATGCCTCATGGCGGATTTCCCATCCATCAATGGATGGTAAATTTTGTTTTTATCATTCACTGACCACAGAAACCAATGCATGGTCAAGCAACAGCAATGACACACCCTTGTGTATAGGCATGAGACCCTCATGTCATTTAACAGGATTCAGCACCACCCACAAGACAGCTACCTGTCATGTCATGTCAAACCTGCACAGGTGTGCTAGATTATTATTATTTAGTTTTATTTTATTTTTTTACACCAATCAGTGTGCAAACATGGTCATTAAAACGCTAAATGAATAGACGTTCATAAACCAGTCAGTGCAACTCATCATTTTGGTCTCCAATTCTCAAACTCAAATTCTCACCCACGGAGGATTAAATGAGAATCTTTCTTGTTTAACACTGGAATGGGGTGGTGCACTGTTCACTACCCGAAGATACTGCCACATCGGGTCAATGCATAGGGCGACAGAAGCAAGCTTCCAAATCAGCTCCCTTTCTCAAAAATCCATTTAATTTATGGTCCCCAGATAGGGAACGTATGTATCAGTATGTGCTCACAAGTCACCCAAGTGCAAGTATTCACACAAAAAAAAACGTGCCTCAGGATGCGATCTGTCGCAAGATCCTTTCTTTTTTTACACTTGATCTAAGCCAAAAGGCCTAGAGGGGATAACCGGGAAAGGGGTGGACCCAACCATGTCCCCTTCATGAGCACTCACATTACTCATAGGAATGGAAGGAAGGCTGGCAGCCAACCAGCCTCCCATACACTTTCTGGGTGGGTGGCAGTCAGCCACCCATACATACATACAGCACAGGCTAAACCCACATCATCACTTAAAAAAAGGACAGGCGACCATTGCACTCTGATGGAGCATTTAGCAATGCAATCCATAGCCTGGCTTTTGCCTGAACCCCCATCACTCCTCCTCTTGCATATAAGACAATATTTCAGATCTGCATATGAAAACAACACGCCTACCTTTGTTGCACATAGCTGCCTGCCTGTCTCTAGTTACCCCACTGGCTGTAGCTGCGTCCCTTCCGACATGGAATAACACCAACTGTAACGATAAACTGAAAATTAACAGTATAAACCTGCATCATTTTGGACTCTGGTATTTGCTGAATCCGGGTGACCTGACAATCGATGGTGGTGCCGCTGGTGATTCTGGCCTTCTTGGAATCTGTTGGGCCTATGTGTTAGCTCACACATCACTTGGGTATCCATGGTAACTACCACAACATGGTCATCTGCAGTTTACATCTAGCCCGTGGCATTGAATGGCATTTTAAAAGTGCTAAGGGTCCTGGTGCAATAATCCTCCCATGAGGATCAGCCTCAACGGCTTTGTAGATTGCACTCATGTCAGCAACTCCATATACATTTTTTTTTCTTCATGCTTCTTTCTTCATCCTTTTTTCTTTCTGTCATTCAGACTTTCATTCATTCGATCTCTCTCACTCACTTGCTTTAACTCATTTGTTCTCACTCACTCACTCACTCACTCACTCAATCACTCACTCACTCATTCACTCTCACTCACTCTCACTCTCTCACTCACTCGCTCACTAAGTCAGTCTCTCTCTCTCTCTCTCTTTTTCTTTTTATATATATTTTTTTCCGTCTTCTTCTTCTTCTTCTTCTTCTTCTTCTTCAGACCCTGTCATAGCACTAATGCCTTTCCAATACCACCAGCAGATGGAGACACTCCATTGCAACATTGGTTGTGAGCAGCAGTTTCTAAAAACAAATGCCTCATGGCGGATTTCCCATCCATCAATGGATGGTAAATTTTGTTTTTATCATTCACTGACCACAGAAACCAATGCATGGTCAAGCAACAGCAATGACACACCCTTGTGTATAGGCATGAGACCCTCATGTCATTTAACAGGATTCAGCACCACCCACAAGACAGCTACCTGTCATGTCATGTCAAACCTGCACAGGTGTGCTAGATTATTATTATTTAGTTTTATTTTATTTTTTTACACCAATCAGTGTGCAAACATGGTCATTAAAACGCTAAATGAATAGACGTTCATAAACCAGTCAGTGCAACTCATCATTTTGGTCTCCAATTCTCAAACTCAAATTCTCACCCACGGAGGATTAAATGAGAATCTTTCTTGTTTAACACTGGAATGGGGTGGTGCACTGTTCACTACCCGAAGATACTGCCACATCGGGTCAATGCATAGGGCGACAGAAGCAAGCTTCCAAATCAGCTCCCTTTCTCAAAAATCCATTTAATTTATGGTCCCCAGATAGGGAACGTATGTATCAGTATGTGCTCACAAGTCACCCAAGTGCAAGTATTCACACAAAAAAAAACGTGCCTCAGGATGCGATCTGTCGCAAGATCCTTTCTTTTTTTACACTTGATCTAAGCCAAAAGGCCTAGAGGGGATAACCGGGAAAGGGGTGGACCCAACCATGTCCCCTTCATGAGCACTCACATTACTCATAGGAATGGAAGGAAGGCTGGCAGCCAACCAGCCTCCCATACACTTTCTGGGTGGGTGGCAGTCAGCCACCCATACATACATACAGCACAGGCTAAACCCACATCATCACTTAAAAAAAGGACAGGCGACCATTGCACTCTGATGGAGCATTTAGCAATGCAATCCATAGCCTGGCTTTTGCCTGAACCCCCATCACTCCTCCTCTTGCATATAAGACAATATTTCAGATCTGCATATGAAAACAACACGCCTACCTTTGTTGCACATAGCTGCCTGCCTGTCTCTAGTTACCCCACTGGCTGTAGCTGCGTCCCTTCCGACATGGAATAACACCAACTGTAACGATAAACTGAAAATTAACAGTATAAACCTGCATCATTTTGGACTCTGGTATTTGCTGAATCCGGGTGACCTGACAATCGATGGTGGTGCCGCTGGTGATTCTGGCCTTCTTGGAATCTGTTGGGCCTATGTGTTAGCTCACACATCACTTGGGTATCCATGGTAACTACCACAACATGGTCATCTGCAGTTTACATCTAGCCCGTGGCATTGAATGGCATTTTAAAAGTGCTAAGGGTCCTGGTGCAATAATCCTCCCATGAGGATCAGCCTCAACGGCTTTGTAGATTGCACTCATGTCAGCAACTCCATATACATTTTTTTTTCTTCATGCTTCTTTCTTCATCCTTTTTTCTTTCTGTCATTCAGACTTTCATTCATTCGATCTCTCTCACTCACTTGCTTTAACTCATTTGTTCTCACTCACTCACTCACTCACTCACTCAATCACTCACTCACTCATTCACTCTCACTCACTCTCACTCTCTCACTCACTCACTCACTAAGTCAGTCTCTCTCTCTCTCTCTCTTTTTCTTTTTATATATATTTTTTTCCGTCTTCTTCTTCTTCTTCTTCTTCTTCTTCTTCTTCAGACCCTGTCATAGCACTAATGCCTTTCCAATACCACCAGCAGATGGAGACACTCCATTGCAACATTGGTTGTGAGCAGCAGTTTCTAAAAACAAATGCCTCATGGCGGATTTCCCATCCATCAATGGATGGTAAATTTTGTTTTTATCATTCACTGACCACAGAAACCAATGCATGGTCAAGCAACAGCAATGACACACCCTTGTGTATAGGCATGAGACCCTCATGTCATTTAACAGGATTCAGCACCACCCACAAGACAGCTACCTGTCATGTCATGTCAAACCTGCACAGGTGTGCTAGATTATTATTATTTAGTTTTATTTTATTTTTTTACACCAATCAGTGTGCAAACATGGTCATTAAAACGCTAAATGAATAGACGTTCATAAACCAGTCAGTGCAACTCATCATTTTGGTCTCCAATTCTCAAACTCAAATTCTCACCCACGGAGGATTAAATGAGAATCTTTCTTGTTTAACACTGGAATGGGGTGGTGCACTGTTCACTACCCGAAGATACTGCCACATCGGGTCAATGCATAGGGCGACAGAAGCAAGCTTCCAAATCAGCTCCCTTTCTCAAAAATCCATTTAATTTATGGTCCCCAGATAGGGAACGTATGTATCAGTATGTGCTCACAAGTCACCCAAGTGCAAGTATTCACACAAAAAAAAAACGTGCCTCAGGATGCGATCTGTCGCAAGATCCTTTCTTTTTTTACACTTGATCTAAGCCAAAAGGCCTAGAGGGGATAACCGGGAAAGGGGTGGACCCAACCATGTCCCCTTCATGAGCACTCACATTACTCATAGGAATGGAAGGAAGGCTGGCAGCCAACCAGCCTCCCATACACTTTCTGGGTGGGTGGCAGTCAGCCACCCATACATACATACAGCACAGGCTAAACCCACATCATCACTTAAAAAAAGGACAGGCGACCATTGCACTCTGATGGAGCATTTAGCAATGCAATCCATAGCCTGGCTTTTGCCTGAACCCCCATCACTCCTCCTCTTGCATATAAGACAATATTTCAGATCTGCATATGAAAACAACACGCCTACCTTTGTTGCACATAGCTGCCTGCCTGTCTCTAGTTACCCCACTGGCTGTAGCTGCGTCCCTTCCGACATGGAATAACACCAACTGTAACGATAAACTGAAAATTAACAGTATAAACCTGCATCATTTTGGACTCTGGTATTTGCTGAATCCGGGTGACCTGACAATCGATGGTGGTGCCGCTGGTGATTCTGGCCTTCTTGGAATCTGTTGGGCCTATGTGTTAGCTCACACATCACTTGGGTATCCATGGTAACTACCACAACATGGTCATCTGCAGTTTACATCTAGCCCGTGGCATTGAATGGCATTTTAAAAGTGCTAAGGGTCCTGGTGCAATAATCCTCCCATGAGGATCAGCCTCAACGGCTTTGTAGATTGCACTCATGTCAGCAACTCCATATACATTTTTTTTTCTTCATGCTTCTTTCTTCATCCTTTTTTCTTTCTGTCATTCAGACTTTCATTCATTCGATCTCTCTCACTCACTTGCTTTAACTCATTTGTTCTCACTCACTCACTCACTCACTCAATCACTCACTCACTCATTCACTCTCACTCACTCTCACTCTCTCACTCACTCGCTCACTAAGTCAGTCTCTCTCTCTCTCTCTCTTTTTCTTTTTATATATATTTTTTTCCGTCTTCTTCTTCTTCTTCTTCTTCTTCTTCTTCTTCTTCTTCAGACCCTGTCATAGCACTAATGCCTTTCCAATACCACCAGCAGATGGAGACACTCCATTGCAACATTGGTTGTGAGCAGCAGTTTCTAAAAACAAATGCCTCATGGCGGATTTCCCATCCATCAATGGATGGTAAATTTTGTTTTTATCATTCACTGACCACAGAAACCAATGCATGGTCAAGCAACAGCAATGACACACCCTTGTGTATAGGCATGAGACCCTCATGTCATTTAACAGGATTCAGCACCACCCACAAGACAGCTACCTGTCATGTCATGTCAAACCTGCACAGGTGTGCTAGATTATTATTATTTAGTTTTATTTTATTTTTTTACACCAATCAGTGTGCAAACATGGTCATTAAAACGCTAAATGAATAGACGTTCATAAACCAGTCAGTGCAACTCATCATTTTGGTCTCCAATTCTCAAACTCAAATTCTCACCCACGGAGGATTAAATGAGAATCTTTCTTGTTTAACACTGGAATGGGGTGGTGCACTGTTCACTACCCGAAGATACTGCCACATCGGGTCAATGCATAGGGCGACAGAAGCAAGCTTCCAAATCAGCTCCCTTTCTCAAAAATCCATTTAATTTATGGTCCCCAGATAGGGAACGTATGTATCAGTATGTGCTCACAAGTCACCCAAGTGCAAGTATTCACACAAAAAAAAACGTGCCTCAGGATGCGATCTGTCGCAAGATCCTTTCTTTTTTTACACTTGATCTAAGCCAAAAGGCCTAGAGGGGATAACCGGGAAAGGGGTGGACCCAACCATGTCCCCTTCATGAGCACTCACATTACTCATAGGAATGGAAGGAAGGCTGGCAGCCAACCAGCCTCCCATACACTTTCTGGGTGGGTGGCAGTCAGCCACCCATACATACATACAGCACAGGCTAAACCCACATCATCACTTAAAAAAAGGACAGGCGACTATTGCACTCTGATGGAGCATTTAGCAATGCAATCCATAGCCTGGCTTTTGCCTGAACCCCCATCACTCCTCCTCTTGCATATAAGACAATATTTCAGATCTGCATATGAAAACAACACGCCTACCTTTGTTGCACATAGCTGCCTGCCTGTCTCTAGTTACCCCACTGGCCGTAGCTGCGTCCCTTCCGACATGGAATAACACCAACTGTAACGATAAACTGAAAATTAACAGTATAAACCTGCATCATTTTGGACTCTGGTATTTGCTGAATCCGGGTGACCTGACAATCGATGGTGGTGCCGCTGGTGATTCTGGCCTTCTTGGAATCTGTTGGGCCTATGTGTTAGCTCACACATCACTTGGGTATCCATGGTAACTACCACAACATGGTCATCTGCAGTTTACATCTAGCCCGTGGCATTGAATGGCATTTTAAAAGTGCTAAGGGTCCTGGTGCAATAATCCTCCCATGAGGATCAGCCTCAACGGCTTTGTAGATTGCACTCATGTCAGCAACTCCATATACATTTTTTTTTCTTCATGCTTCTTTCTTCATCCTTTTTTCTTTCTGTCATTCAGACTTTCATTCATTCGATCTCTCTCACTCACTTGCTTTAACTCATTTGTTCTCACTCACTCACTCACTCACTCAATCACTCACTCACTCATTCACTCTCACTCACTCTCACTCTCTCACTCACTCGCTCACTAAGTCAGTCTCTCTCTCTCTCTCTCTTTTTCTTTTTATATATATTTTTTTCCGTCTTCTTCTTCTTCTTCTTCTTCTTCTTCTTCTTCTTCTTCTTCAGACCCTGTCATAGCACTAATGCCTTTCCAATACCACCAGCAGATGGAGACACTCCATTGCAACATTGGTTGTGAGCAGCAGTTTCTAAAAACAAATGCCTCATGGCGGATTTCCCATCCATCAATGGATGGTAAATTTTGTTTTTATCATTCACTGACCACAGAAACCAATGCATGGTCAAGCAACAGCAATGACACACCCTTGTGTATAGGCATGAGACCCTCATGTCATTTAACAGGATTCAGCACCACCCACAAGACAGCTACCTGTCATGTCATGTCAAACCTGCACAGGTGTGCTAGATTATTATTATTTAGTTTTATTTTATTTTTTTACACCAATCAGTGTGCAAACATGGTCATTAAAACGCTAAATGAATAGACGTTCATAAACCAGTCAGTGCAACTCATCATTTTGGTCTCCAATTCTCAAACTCAAATTCTCACCCACGGAGGATTAAATGAGAATCTTTCTTGTTTAACACTGGAATGGGGTGGTGCACTGTTCACTACCCGAAGATACTGCCACATCGGGTCAATGCATAGGGCGACAGAAGCAAGCTTCCAAATCAGCTCCCTTTCTCAAAAATCCATTTAATTTATGGTCCCCAGATAGGGAACGTATGTATCAGTATGTGCTCACAAGTCACCCAAGTGCAAGTATTCACACAAAAAAAAACGTGCCTCAGGATGCGATCTGTCGCAAGATCCTTTCTTTTTTTACACTTGATCTAAGCCAAAAGGCCTAGAGGGGATAACCGGGAAAGGGGTGGACCCAACCATGTCCCCTTCATGAGCACTCACATTACTCATAGGAATGGAAGGAAGGCTGGCAGCCAACCAGCCTCCCATACACTTTCTGGGTGGGTGGCAGTCAGCCACCCATACATACATACAGCACAGGCTAAACCCACATCATCACTTAAAAAAAGGACAGGCGACCATTGCACTCTGATGGAGCATTTAGCAATGCAATCCATAGCCTGGCTTTTGCCTGAACCCCCATCACTCCTCCTCTTGCATATAAGACAATATTTCAGATCTGCATATGAAAACAACACGCCTACCTTTGTTGCACATAGCTGCCTGCCTGTCTCTAGTTACCCCACTGGCTGTAGCTGCGTCCCTTCCGACATGGAATAACACCAACTGTAACGATAAACTGAAAATTAACAGTATAAACCTGCATCATTTTGGACTCTGGTATTTGCTGAATCCGGGTGACCTGACAATCGATGGTGGTGCCGCTGGTGATTCTGGCCTTCTTGGAATCTGTTGGGCCTATGTGTTAGCTCACACATCACTTGGGTATCCATGGTAACTACCACAACATGGTCATCTGCAGTTTACATCTAGCCCGTGGCATTGAATGGCATTTTAAAAGTGCTAAGGGTCCTGGTGCAATAATCCTCCCATGAGGATCAGCCTCAACGGCTTTGTAGATTGCACTCATGTCAGCAACTCCATATACATTTTTTTTTCTTCATGCTTCTTTCTTCATCCTTTTTTCTTTCTGTCATTCAGACTTTCATTCATTCGATCTCTCTCACTCACTTGCTTTAACTCATTTGTTCTCACTCACTCACTCACTCAATCACTCACTCACTCATTCACTCTCACTCACTCTCACTCTCTCACTCACTCGCTCACTAAGTCAGTCTCTCTCTCTCTCTCTCTTTTTCTTTTTATATATATTTTTTTCCGTCTTCTTCTTCTTCTTCTTCTTCTTCTTCTTCTTCTTCTTCAGACCCTGTCATAGCACTAATGCCTTTCCAATACCACCAGCAGATGGAGACACTCCATTGCAACATTGGTTGTGAGCAGCAGTTTCTAAAAACAAATGCCTCATGGCGGATTTCCCATCCATCAATGGATGGTAAATTTTGTTTTTATCATTCACTGACCACAGAAACCAATGCATGGTCAAGCAACAGCAATGACACACCCTTGTGTATAGGCATGAGACCCTCATGTCATTTAACAGGATTCAGCACCACCCACAAGACAGCTACCTGTCATGTCATGTCAAACCTGCACAGGTGTGCTAGATTATTATTATTTAGTTTTATTTTATTTTTTTACACCAATCAGTGTGCAAACATGGTCATTAAAACGCTAAATGAATAGACGTTCATAAACCAGTCAGTGCAACTCATCATTTTGGTCTCCAATTCTCAAACTCAAATTCTCACCCACGGAGGATTAAATGAGAATCTTTCTTGTTTAACACTGGAATGGGGTGGTGCACTGTTCACTACCCGAAGATACTGCCACATCGGGTCAATGCATAGGGCGACAGAAGCAAGCTTCCAAATCAGCTCCCTTTCTCAAAAATCCATTTAATTTATGGTCCCCAGATAGGGAACGTATGTATCAGTATGTGCTCACAAGTCACCCAAGTGCAAGTATTCACACAAAAAAAAACGTGCCTCAGGATGCGATCTGTCGCAAGATCCTTTCTTTTTTTACACTTGATCTAAGCCAAAAGGCCTAGAGGGGATAACCGGGAAAGGGGTGGACCCAACCATGTCCCCTTCATGAGCACTCACATTACTCATAGGAATGGAAGGAAGGCTGGCAGCCAACCAGCCTCCCATACACTTTCTGGGTGGGTGGCAGTCAGCCACCCATACATACATACAGCACAGGCTAAACCCACATCATCACTTAAAAAAAGGACAGGCGACCATTGCACTCTGATGGAGCATTTAGCAATGCAATCCATAGCCTGGCTTTTGCCTGAACCCCCATCACTCCTCCTCTTGCATATAAGACAATATTTCAGATCTGCATATGAAAACAACACGCCTACCTTTGTTGCACATAGCTGCCTGCCTGTCTCTAGTTACCCCACTGGCTGTAGCTGCGTCCCTTCCGACATGGAATAACACCAACTGTAACGATAAACTGAAAATTAACAGTATAAACCTGCATCATTTTGGACTCTGGTATTTGCTGAATCCGGGTGACCTGACAATCGATGGTGGTGCCGCTGGTGATTCTGGCCTTCTTGGAATCTGTTGGGCCTATGTGTTAGCTCACACATCACTTGGGTATCCATGGTAACTACCACAACATGGTCATCTGCAGTTTACATCTAGCCCGTGGCATTGAATGGCATTTTAAAAGTGCTAAGGGTCCTGGTGCAATAATCCTCCCATGAGGATCAGCCTCAACGGCTTTGTAGATTGCACTCATGTCAGCAACTCCATATACATTTTTTTTTCTTCATGCTTCTTTCTTCATCCTTTTTTCTTTCTGTCATTCAGACTTTCATTCATTCGATCTCTCTCACTCACTTGCTTTAACTCATTTGTTCTCACTCACTCACTCACTCAATCACTCACTCACTCATTCACTCTCACTCACTCTCACTCTCTCACTCACTCGCTCACTAAGTCAGTCTCTCTCTCTCTCTTTTTCTTTTTATATATATTTTTTTCCGTCTTCTTCTTCTTCTTCTTCTTCTTCTTCTTCTTCTTCAGACCCTGTCATAGCACTAATGCCTTTCCAATACCACCAGCAGATGGAGACACTCCATTGCAACATTGGTTGTGAGCAGCAGTTTCTAAAAACAAATGCCTCATGGCGGATTTCCCATCCATCAATGGATGGTAAATTTTGTTTTTATCATTCACTGACCACAGAAACCAATGCATGGTCAAGCAACAGCAATGACACACCCTTGTGTATAGGCATGAGACCCTCATGTCATTTAACAGGATTCAGCACCACCCACAAGACAGCTACCTGTCATGTCATGTCAAACCTGCACAGGTGTGCTAGATTATTATTATTTAGTTTTATTTTATTTTTTTACACCAATCAGTGTGCAAACATGGTCATTAAAACGCTAAATGAATAGACGTTCATAAACCAGTCAGTGCAACTCATCATTTTGGTCTCCAATTCTCAAACTCAAATTCTCACCCACGGAGGATTAAATGAGAATCTTTCTTGTTTAACACTGGAATGGGGTGGTGCACTGTTCACTACCCGAAGATACTGCCACATCGGGTCAATGCATAGGGCGACAGAAGCAAGCTTCCAAATCAGCTCCCTTTCTCAAAAATCCATTTAATTTATGGTCCCCAGATAGGGAACGTATGTATCAGTATGTGCTCACAAGTCACCCAAGTGCAAGTATTCACACAAAAAAAAACGTGCCTCAGGATGCGATCTGTCGCAAGATCCTTTCTTTTTTTACACTTGATCTAAGCCAAAAGGCCTAGAGGGGATAACCGGGAAAGGGGTGGACCCAACCATGTCCCCTTCATGAGCACTCACATTACTCATAGGAATGGAAGGAAGGCTGGCAGCCAACCAGCCTCCCATACACTTTCTGGGTGGGTGGCAGTCAGCCACCCATACATACATACAGCACAGGCTAAACCCACATCATCACTTAAAAAAAGGACAGGCGACCATTGCATTCTGATGGAGCATTTAGCAATGCAATCCATAGCCTGGCTTTTGCCTGAACCCCCATCACTCCTCCTCTTGCATATAAGACAATATTTCAGATCTGCATATGAAAACAACACGCCTACCTTTGTTGCACATAGCTGCCTGCCTGTCTCTAGTTACCCCACTGGCTGTAGCTGCGTCCCTTCCGACATGGAATAACACCAACTGTAACGATAAACTGAAAATTAACAGTATAAACCTGCATCATTTTGGACTCTGGTATTTGCTGAATCCGGGTGACCTGACAATCGATGGTGGTGCCGCTGGTGATTCTGGCCTTCTTGGAATCTGTTGGGCCTATGTGTTAGCTCACACATCACTTGGGTATCCATGGTAACTACCACAACATGGTCATCTGCAGTTTACATCTAGCCCGTGGCATTGAATGGCATTTTAAAAGTGCTAAGGGTCCTGGTGCAATAATCCTCCCATGAGGATCAGCCTCAACGGCTTTGTAGATTGCACTCATGTCAGCAACTCCATATACATTTTTTTTTCTTCATGCTTCTTTCTTCATCCTTTTTTCTTTCTGTCATTCAGACTTTCATTCATTCGATCTCTCTCACTCACTTGCTTTAACTCATTTGTTCTCACTCACTCACTCACTCACTCAATCACTCACTCACTCATTCACTCTCACTCACTCTCACTCTCTCACTCACTCGCTCACTAAGTCAGTCTCTCTCTCTCTCTCTCTTTTTCTTTTTATATATATTTTTTTCCGTCTTCTTCTTCTTCTTCTTCTTCTTCTTCTTCAGACCCTGTCATAGCACTAATGCCTTTCCAATACCACCAGCAGATGGAGACACTCCATTGCAACATTGGTTGTGAGCAGCAGTTTCTAAAAACAAATGCCTCATGGCGGATTTCCCATCCATCAATGGATGGTAAATTTTGTTTTTATCATTCACTGACCACAGAAACCAATGCATGGTCAAGCAACAGCAATGACACACCCTTGTGTATAGGCATGAGACCCTCATGTCATTTAACAGGATTCAGCACCACCCACAAGACAGCTACCTGTCATGTCATGTCAAACCTGCACAGGTGTGCTAGATTATTATTATTTAGTTTTATTTTATTTTTTTACACCAATCAGTGTGCAAACATGGTCATTAAAACGCTAAATGAATAGACGTTCATAAACCAGTCAGTGCAACTCATCATTTTGGTCTCCAATTCTCAAACTCAAATTCTCACCCACGGAGGATTAAATGAGAATCTTTCTTGTTTAACACTGGAATGGGGTGGTGCACTGTTCACTACCCGAAGATACTGCCACATCGGGTCAATGCATAGGGCGACAGAAGCAAGCTTCCAAATCAGCTCCCTTTCTCAAAAATCCATTTAATTTATGGTCCCCAGATAGGGAACGTATGTATCAGTATGTGCTCACAAGTCACCCAAGTGCAAGTATTCACACAAAAAAAAACGTGCCTCAGGATGCGATCTGTCGCAAGATCCTTTCTTTTTTTACACTTGATCTAAGCCAAAAGGCCTAGAGGGGATAACCGGGAAAGGGGTGGACCCAACCATGTCCCCTTCATGAGCACTCACATTACTCATAGGAATGGAAGGAAGGCTGGCAGCCAACCAGCCTCCCATACACTTTCTGGGTGGGTGGCAGTCAGCCACCCATACATACATACAGCACAGGCTAAACCCACATCATCACTTAAAAAAAGGACAGGCGACCATTGCACTCTGATGGAGCATTTAGCAATGCAATCCATAGCCTGGCTTTTGCCTGAACCCCCATCACTCCTCCTCTTGCATATAAGACAATATTTCAGATCTGCATATGAAAACAACACGCCTACCTTTGTTGCACATAGCTGCCTGCCTGTCTCTAGTTACCCCACTGGCTGTAGCTGCGTCCCTTCCGACATGGAATAACACCAACTGTAACGATAAACTGAAAATTAACAGTATAAACCTGCATCATTTTGGACTCTGGTATTTGCTGAATCCGGGTGACCTGACAATCGATGGTGGTGCCGCTGGTGATTCTGGCCTTCTTGGAATCTGTTGGGCCTATGTGTTAGCTCACACATCACTTGGGTATCCATGGTAACTACCACAACATGGTCATCTGCAGTTTACATCTAGCCCGTGGCATTGAATGGCATTTTAAAAGTGCTAAGGGTCCTGGTGCAATAATCCTCCCATGAGGATCAGCCTCAACGGCTTTGTAGATTGCACTCATGTCAGCAACTCCATATACATTTTTTTTTCTTCATGCTTCTTTCTTCATCCTTTTTTCTTTCTGTCATTCAGACTTTCATTCATTCGATCTCTCTCACTCACTTGCTTTAACTCATTTGTTCTCACTCACTCACTCACTCACTCAATCACTCACTCACTCATTCACTCTCACTCACTCTCACTCTCTCACTCACTCGCTCACTAAGTCAGTCTCTCTCTCTCTCTCTCTTTTTCTTTTTATATATATTTTTTTCCGTCTTCTTCTTCTTCTTCTTCTTCTTCTTCTTCTTCAGACCCTGTCATAGCACTAATGCCTTTCCAATACCACCAGCAGATGGAGACACTCCATTGCAACATTGGTTGTGAGCAGCAGTTTCTAAAAACAAATGCCTCATGGCGGATTTCCCATCCATCAATGGATGGTAAATTTTGTTTTTATCATTCACTGACCACAGAAACCAATGCATGGTCAAGCAACAGCAATGACACACCCTTGTGTATAGGCATGAGACCCTCATGTCATTTAACAGGATTCAGCACCACCCACAAGACAGCTACCTGTCATGTCATGTCAAACCTGCACAGGTGTGCTAGATTATTATTATTTAGTTTTATTTTATTTTTTTACACCAATCAGTGTGCAAACATGGTCATTAAAACGCTAAATGAATAGACGTTCATAAACCAGTCAGTGCAACTCATCATTTTGGTCTCCAATTCTCAAACTCAAATTCTCACCCACGGAGGATTAAATGAGAATCTTTCTTGTTTAACACTGGAATGGGGTGGTGCACTGTTCACTACCCGAAGATACTGCCACATCGGGTCAATGCATAGGGCGACAGAAGCAAGCTTCCAAATCAGCTCCCTTTCTCAAAAATCCATTTAATTTATGGTCCCCAGATAGGGAACGTATGTATCAGTATGTGCTCACAAGTCACCCAAGTGCAAGTATTC
Organism: Hyla sarda; assembly: GCF_029499605.1. Lineage (NCBI taxonomy): Eukaryota > Metazoa > Chordata > Amphibia > Anura > Hylidae > Hyla > Hyla sarda. The sequence goes on from NW_026610706.1 coordinate 98,480, forward strand.
ACACAAAAAAAAACGTGCCTCAGGATGCGATCTGTCGCAAGATCCTTTCTTTTTTTACACTTGATCTAAGCCAAAAGGCCTAGAGGGGATAACCGGGAAAGGGGTGGACCCAACCATGTCCCCTTCATGAGCACTCACATTACTCATAGGAATGGAAGGAAGGCTGGCAGCCAACCAGCCTCCCATACACTTTCTGGGTGGGTGGCAGTCAGCCACCCATACATACATACAGCACAGGCTAAACCCACATCATCACTTAAAAAAAGGACAGGCGACCATTGCACTCTGATGGAGCATTTAGCAATGCAATCCATAGCCTGGCTTTTGCCTGAACCCCCATCACTCCTCCTCTTGCATATAAGACAATATTTCAGATCTGCATATGAAAACAACACGCCTACCTTTGTTGCACATAGCTGCCTGCCTGTCTCTAGTTACCCCACTGGCTGTAGCTGCGTCCCTTCCGACATGGAATAACACCAACTGTAACGATAAACTGAAAATTAACAGTATAAACCTGCATCATTTTGGACTCTGGTATTTGCTGAATCCGGGTGACCTGACAATCGATGGTGGTGCCGCTGGTGATTCTGGCCTTCTTGGAATCTGTTGGGCCTATGTGTTAGCTCACACATCACTTGGGTATCCATGGTAACTACCACAACATGGTCATCTGCAGTTTACATCTAGCCCGTGGCATTGAATGGCATTTTAAAAGTGCTAAGGGTCCTGGTGCAATAATCCTCCCATGAGGATCAGCCTCAACGGCTTTGTAGATTGCACTCATGTCAGCAACTCCATATACATTTTTTTTTCTTCATGCTTCTTTCTTCATCCTTTTTTCTTTCTGTCATTCAGACTTTCATTCATTCGATCTCTCTCACTCACTTGCTTTAACTCATTTGTTCTCACTCACTCACTCACTCACTCAATCACTCACTCACTCATTCACTCTCACTCACTCTCACTCTCTCACTCACTCGCTCACTAAGTCAGTCTCTCTCTCTCTCTCTCTTTTTCTTTTTATATATATTTTTTTCCGTCTTCTTCTTCTTCTTCTTCTTCTTCTTCTTCTTCTTCAGACCCTGTCATAGCACTAATGCCTTTCCAATACCACCAGCAGATGGAGACACTCCATTGCAACATTGGTTGTGAGCAGCAGTTTCTAAAAACAAATGCCTCATGGCGGATTTCCCATCCATCAATGGATGGTAAATTTTGTTTTTATCATTCACTGACCACAGAAACCAATGCATGGTCAAGCAACAGCAATGACACACCCTTGTGTATAGGCATGAGACCCTCATGTCATTTAACAGGATTCAGCACCACCCACAAGACAGCTACCTGTCATGTCATGTCAAACCTGCACAGGTGTGCTAGATTATTATTATTTAGTTTTATTTTATTTTTTTACACCAATCAGTGTGCAAACATGGTCATTAAAACGCTAAATGAATAGACGTTCATAAACCAGTCAGTGCAACTCATCATTTTGGTCTCCAATTCTCAAACTCAAATTCTCACCCACGGAGGATTAAATGAGAATCTTTCTTGTTTAACACTGGAATGGGGTGGTGCACTGTTCACTACCCGAAGATACTGCCACATCGGGTCAATGCATAGGGCGACAGAAGCAAGCTTCCAAATCAGCTCCCTTTCTCAAAAATCCATTTAATTTATGGTCCCCAGATAGGGAACGTATGTATCAGTATGTGCTCACAAGTCACCCAAGTGCAAGTATTCACACAAAAAAAAACGTGCCTCAGGATGCGATCTGTCGCAAGATCCTTTCTTTTTTTACACTTGATCTAAGCCAAAAGGCCTAGAGGGGATAACCGGGAAAGGGGTGGACCCAACCATGTCCCCTTCATGAGCACTCACATTACTCATAGGAATGGAAGGAAGGCTGGCAGCCAACCAGCCTCCCATACACTTTCTGGGTGGGTGGCAGTCAGCCACCCATACATACATACAGCACAGGCTAAACCCACATCATCACTTAAAAAAAGGACAGGCGACCATTGCACTCTGATGGAGCATTTAGCAATGCAATCCATAGCCTGGCTTTTGCCTGAACCCCCATCACTCCTCCTCTTGCATATAAGACAATATTTCAGATCTGCATATGAAAACAACACGCCTACCTTTGTTGCACATAGCTGCCTGCCTGTCTCTAGTTACCCCACTGGCTGTAGCTGCGTCCCTTCCGACATGGAATAACACCAACTGTAACGATAAACTGAAAATTAACAGTATAAACCTGCATCATTTTGGACTCTGGTATTTGCTGAATCCGGGTGACCTGACAATCGATGGTGGTGCCGCTGGTGATTCTGGCCTTCTTGGAATCTGTTGGGCCTATGTGTTAGCTCACACATCACTTGGGTATCCATGGTAACTACCACAACATGGTCATCTGCAGTTTACATCTAGCCCGTGGCATTGAATGGCATTTTAAAAGTGCTAAGGGTCCTGGTGCAATAATCCTCCCATGAGGATCAGCCTCAACGGCTTTGTAGATTGCACTCATGTCAGCAACTCCATATACATTTTTTTTTCTTCATGCTTCTTTCTTCATCCTTTTTTCTTTCTGTCATTCAGACTTTCATTCATTCGATCTCTCTCACTCACTTGCTTTAACTCATTTGTTCTCACTCACTCACTCACTCACTCAATCACTCACTCACTCATTCACTCTCACTCACTCTCACTCTCTCACTCACTCGCTCACTAAGTCAGTCTCTCTCTCTCTCTCTCTTTTTCTTTTTATATATATTTTTTTCCGTCTTCTTCTTCTTCTTCTTCTTCTTCTTCTTCTTCTTCTTCAGACCCTGTCATAGCACTAATGCCTTTCCAATACCACCAGCAGATGGAGACACTCCATTGCAACATTGGTTGTGAGCAGCAGTTTCTAAAAACAAATGCCTCATGGCGGATTTCCCATCCATCAATGGATGGTAAATTTTGTTTTTATCATTCACTGACCACAGAAACCAATGCATGGTCAAGCAACAGCAATGACACACCCTTGTGTATAGGCATGAGACCCTCATGTCATTTAACAGGATTCAGCACCACCCACAAGACAGCTACCTGTCATGTCATGTCAAACCTGCACAGGTGTGCTAGATTATTATTATTTAGTTTTATTTTATTTTTTTACACCAATCAGTGTGCAAACATGGTCATTAAAACGCTAAATGAATAGACGTTCATAAACCAGTCAGTGCAACTCATCATTTTGGTCTCCAATTCTCAAACTCAAATTCTCACCCACGGAGGATTAAATGAGAATCTTTCTTGTTTAACACTGGAATGGGGTGGTGCACTGTTCACTACCCGAAGATACTGCCACATCGGGTCAATGCATAGGGCGACAGAAGCAAGCTTCCAAATCAGCTCCCTTTCTCAAAAATCCATTTAATTTATGGTCCCCAGATAGGGAACGTATGTATCAGTATGTGCTCACAAGTCACCCAAGTGCAAGTATTCACACAAAAAAAAACGTGCCTCAGGATGCGATCTGTCGCAAGATCCTTTCTTTTTTTACACTTGATCTAAGCCAAAAGGCCTAGAGGGGATAACCGGGAAAGGGGTGGACCCAACCATGTCCCCTTCATGAGCACTCACATTACTCATAGGAATGGAAGGAAGGCTGGCAGCCAACCAGCCTCCCATACACTTTCTGGGTGGGTGGCAGTCAGCCACCCATACATACATACAGCACAGGCTAAACCCACATCATCACTTAAAAAAAGGACAGGCGACCATTGCACTCTGATGGAGCATTTAGCAATGCAATCCATAGCCTGGCTTTTGCCTGAACCCCCATCACTCCTCCTCTTGCATATAAGACAATATTTCAGATCTGCATATGAAAACAACACGCCTACCTTTGTTGCACATAGCTGCCTGCCTGTCTCTAGTTACCCCACTGGCTGTAGCTGTGTCCCTTCCGACATGGAATAACACCAACTGTAACGATAAACTGAAAATTAACAGTATAAACCTGCATCATTTTGGACTCTGGTATTTGCTGAATCCGGGTGACCTGACAATCGATGGTGGTGCCGCTGGTGATTCTGGCCTTCTTGGAATCTGTTGGGCCTATGTGTTAGCTCACACATCACTTGGGTATCCATGGTAACTACCACAACATGGTCATCTGCAGTTTACATCTAGCCCGTGGCATTGAATGGCATTTTAAAAGTGCTAAGGGTCCTGGTGCAATAATCCTCCCATGAGGATCAGCCTCAACGGCTTTGTAGATTGCACTCATGTCAGCAACTCCATATACATTTTTTTTTCTTCATGCTTCTTTCTTCATCCTTTTTTCTTTCTGTCATTCAGACTTTCATTCATTCGATCTCTCTCACTCACTTGCTTTAACTCATTTGTTCTCACTCACTCACTCACTCACTCAATCACTCACTCACTCATTCACTCTCACTCACTCTCACTCTCTCACTCACTCGCTCACTAAGTCAGTCTCTCTCTCTCTCTCTTTTTCTTTTTATATATATTTTTTTCCGTCTTCTTCTTCTTCTTCTTCTTCTTCTTCTTCTTCTTCTTCTTCAGACCCTGTCATAGCACTAATGCCTTTCCAATACCACCAGCAGATGGAGACACTCCATTGCAACATTGGTTGTGAGCAGCAGTTTCTAAAAACAAATGCCTCATGGCGGATTTCCCATCCATCAATGGATGGTAAATTTTGTTTTTATCATTCACTGACCACAGAAACCAATGCATGGTCAAGCAACAGCAATGACACACCCTTGTGTATAGGCATGAGACCCTCATGTCATTTAACAGGATTCAGCACCACCCACAAGACAGCTACCTGTCATGTCATGTCAAACCTGCACAGGTGTGCTAGATTATTATTATTTAGTTTTATTTTATTTTTTTACACCAATCAGTGTGCAAACATGGTCATTAAAACGCTAAATGAATAGACGTTCATAAACCAGTCAGTGCAACTCATCATTTTGGTCTCCAATTCTCAAACTCAAATTCTCACCCACGGAGGATTAAATGAGAATCTTTCTTGTTTAACACTGGAATGGGGTGGTGCACTGTTCACTACCCGAAGATACTGCCACATCGGGTCAATGCATAGGGCGACAGAAGCAAGCTTCCAAATCAGCTCCCTTTCTCAAAAATCCATTTAATTTATGGTCCCCAGATAGGGAACGTATGTATCAGTATGTGCTCACAAGTCACCCAAGTGCAAGTATTCACACAAAAAAAAACGTGCCTCAGGATGCGATCTGTCGCAAGATCCTTTCTTTTTTTACACTTGATCTAAGCCAAAAGGCCTAGAGGGGATAACCGGGAAAGGGGTGGACCCAACCATGTCCCCTTCATGAGCACTCACATTACTCATAGGAATGGAAGGAAGGCTGGCAGCCAACCAGCCTCCCATACACTTTCTGGGTGGGTGGCAGTCAGCCACCCATACATACATACAGCACAGGCTAAACCCACATCATCACTTAAAAAAAGGACAGGCGACCATTGCACTCTGATGGAGCATTTAGCAATGCAATCCATAGCCTGGCTTTTGCCTGAACCCCCATCACTCCTCCTCTTGCATATAAGACAATATTTCAGATCTGCATATGAAAACAACACGCCTACCTTTGTTGCACATAGCTGCCTGCCTGTCTCTAGTTACCCCACTGGCTGTAGCTGCGTCCCTTCCGACATGGAATAACACCAACTGTAACGATAAACTGAAAATTAACAGTATAAACCTGCATCATTTTGGACTCTGGTATTTGCTGAATCCGGGTGACCTGACAATCGATGGTGGTGCCGCTGGTGATTCTGGCCTTCTTGGAATCTGTTGGGCCTATGTGTTAGCTCACACATCACTTGGGTATCCATGGTAACTACCACAACATGGTCATCTGCAGTTTACATCTAGCCCGTGGCATTGAATGGCATTTTAAAAGTGCTAAGGGTCCTGGTGCAATAATCCTCCCATGAGGATCAGCCTCAACGGCTTTGTAGATTGCACTCATGTCAGCAACTCCATATACATTTTTTTTTCTTCATGCTTCTTTCTTCATCCTTTTTTCTTTCTGTCATTCAGACTTTCATTCATTCGATCTCTCTCACTCACTTGCTTTAACTCATTTGTTCTCACTCACTCACTCACTCACTCAATCACTCACTCACTCATTCACTCTCACTCACTCTCACTCTCTCACTCACTCGCTCACTAAGTCAGTCTCTCTCTCTCTCTCTCTTTTTCTTTTTATATATATTTTTTTCCGTCTTCTTCTTCTTCTTCTTCTTCTTCTTCTTCTTCAGACCCTGTCATAGCACTAATGCCTTTCCAATACCACCAGCAGATGGAGACACTCCATTGCAACATTGGTTGTGAGCAGCAGTTTCTAAAAACAAATGCCTCATGGCGGATTTCCCATCCATCAATGGATGGTAAATTTTGTTTTTATCATTCACTGACCACAGAAACCAATGCATGGTCAAGCAACAGCAATGACACACCCTTGTGTATAGGCATGAGACCCTCATGTCATTTAACAGGATTCAGCACCACCCACAAGACAGCTACCTGTCATGTCATGTCAAACCTGCACAGGTGTGCTAGATTATTATTATTTAGTTTTATTTTATTTTTTTACACCAATCAGTGTGCAAACATGGTCATTAAAACGCTAAATGAATAGACGTTCATAAACCAGTCAGTGCAACTCATCATTTTGGTCTCCAATTCTCAAACTCAAATTCTCACCCACGGAGGATTAAATGAGAATCTTTCTTGTTTAACACTGGAATGGGGTGGTGCACTGTTCACTACCCGAAGATACTGCCACATCGGGTCAATGCATAGGGCGACAGAAGCAAGCTTCCAAATCAGCTCCCTTTCTCAAAAATCCATTTAATTTATGGTCCCCAGATAGGGAACGTATGTATCAGTATGTGCTCACAAGTCACCCAAGTGCAAGTATTCACACAAAAAAAAACGTGCCTCAGGATGCGATCTGTCGCAAGATCCTTTCTTTTTTTACACTTGATCTAAGCCAAAAGGCCTAGAGGGGATAACCGGGAAAGGGGTGGACCCAACCATGTCCCCTTCATGAGCACTCACATTACTCATAGGAATGGAAGGAAGGCTGGCAGCCAACCAGCCTCCCATACACTTTCTGGGTGGGTGGCAGTCAGCCACCCATACATACATACAGCACAGGCTAAACCCACATCATCACTTAAAAAAAGGACAGGCGACCATTGCACTCTGATGGAGCATTTAGCAATGCAATCCATAGCCTGGCTTTTGCCTGAACCCCCATCACTCCTCCTCTTGCATATAAGACAATATTTCAGATCTGCATATGAAAACAACACGCCTACCTTTGTTGCACATAGCTGCCTGCCTGTCTCTAGTTACCCCACTGGCTGTAGCTGCGTCCCTTCCGACATGGAATAACACCAACTGTAACGATAAACTGAAAATTAACAGTATAAACCTGCATCATTTTGGACTCTGGTATTTGCTGAATCCGGGTGACCTGACAATCGATGGTGGTGCCGCTGGTGATTCTGGCCTTCTTGGAATCTGTTGGGCCTATGTGTTAGCTCACACATCACTTGGGTATCCATGGTAACTACCACAACATGGTCATCTGCAGTTTACATCTAGCCCGTGGCATTGAATGGCATTTTAAAAGTGCTAAGGGTCCTGGTGCAATAATCCTCCCATGAGGATCAGCCTCAACGGCTTTGTAGATTGCACTCATGTCAGCAACTCCATATACATTTTTTTTTCTTCATGCTTCTTTCTTCATCCTTTTTTCTTTCTGTCATTCAGACTTTCATTCATTCGATCTATCTCACTCACTTGCTTTAACTCATTTGTTCTCACTCACTCACTCACTCACTCACTCAATCACTCACTCACTCATTCACTCTCACTCTCACTCTCTCACTCACTCGCTCACTAAGTCAGTCTCTCTCTCTCTCTCTCTTTTTCTTTTTATATATATATTTTTTTCCGTCTTCTTCTTCTTCTTCTTCTTCTTCTTCTTCTTCTTCAGACCCTGTCATAGCACTAATGCCTTTCCAATACCACCAGCAGATGGAGACACTCCATTGCAACATTGGTTGTGAGCAGCAGTTTCTAAAAACAAATGCCTCATGGCGGATTTCCCATCCATCAATGGATGGTAAATTTTGTTTTTATCATTCACTGACCACAAAAACCAATGCATGGTCAAGCAACAGCAATGACACACCCTTGTGTATAGGCATGAGACCCTCATGTCATTTAACAGGATTCAGCACCACCCACAAGACAGCTACCTGTCATGTCATGTCAAACCTGCACAGGTGTGCTAGATTATTATTATTTAGTTTTATTTTATTTTTTTACACCAATCAGTGTGCAAACATGGTCATTAAAACGCTAAATGAATAGACGTTCATAAACCAGTCAGTGCAACTCATCATTTTGGTCTCCAATTCTCAAACTCAAATTCTCACCCACGGAGGATTAAATGAGAATCTTTCTTGTTTAACACTGGAATGGGGTGGTGCACTGTTCACTACCCGAAGATACTGCCACATCGGGTCAATGCATAGGGCGACAGAAGCAAGCTTCCAAATCAGCTCCCTTTCTCAAAAATCCATTTAATTTATGGTCCCCAGATAGGGAACGTATGTATCAGTATGTGCTCACAAGTCACCCAAGTGCAAGTATTCACACAAAAAAAAACGTGCCTCAGGATGCGATCTGTCGCAAGATCCTTTCTTTTTTTACACTTGATCTAAGCCAAAAGGCCTAGAGGGGATAACCGGGAAAGGGGTGGACCCAACCATGTCCCCTTCATGAGCACTCACATTACTCATAGGAATGGAAGGAAGGCTGGCAGCCAACCAGCCTCCCATACACTTTCTGGGTGGGTGGCAGTCAGCCACCCATACATACATACAGCACAGGCTAAACCCACATCATCACTTAAAAAAAGGACAGGCGACCATTGCACTCTGATGGAGCATTTAGCAATGCAATCCATAGCCTGGCTTTTGCCTGAACCCCCATCACTCCTCCTCTTGCATATAAGACAATATTTCAGATCTGCATATGAAAACAACACGCCTACCTTTGTTGCACATAGCTGCCTGCCTGTCTCTAGTTACCCCACTGGCTGTAGCTGCGTCCCTTCCGACATGGAATAACACCAACTGTAACGATAAACTGAAAATTAACAGTATAAACCTGCATCATTTTGGACTCTGGTATTTGCTGAATCCGGGTGACCTGACAATCGATGGTGGTGCCGCTGGTGATTCTGGCCTTCTTGGAATCTGTTGGGCCTATGTGTTAGCTCACACATCACTTGGGTATCCATGGTAACTACCACAACATGGTCATCTGCAGTTTACATCTAGCCCGTGGCATTGAATGGCATTTTAAAAGTGCTAAGGGTCCTGGTGCAATAATCCTCCCATGAGGATCAGCCTCAACGGCTTTGTAGATTGCACTCATGTCAGCAACTCCATATACATTTTTTTTTCTTCATGCTTCTTTCTTCATCCTTTTTTCTTTCTGTCATTCAGACTTTCATTCATTCGATCTCTCTCACTCACTTGCTTTAACTCATTTGTTCTCACTCACTCACTCACTCACTCAATCACTCACTCACTCATTCACTCTCACTCACTCTCACTCTCTCACTCACTCGCTCACTAAGTCAGTCTCTCTCTCTCTCTCTCTTTTTCTTTTTATATATATTTTTTTCCGTCTTCTTCTTCTTCTTCTTCTTCTTCTTCTTCTTCTTCTTCTTCTTCTTCTTCAGACCCTGTCATAGCACTAATGCCTTTCCAATACCACCAGCAGATGGAGACACTCCATTGCAACATTGGTTGTGAGCAGCAGTTTCTAAAAACAAATGCCTCATGGCGGATTTCCCATCCATCAATGGATGGTAAATTTTGTTTTTATCATTCACTGACCACAGAAACCAATGCATGGTCAAGCAACAGCAATGACACACCCTTGTGTATAGGCATGAGACCCTCATGTCATTTAACAGGATTCAGCACCACCCACAAGACAGCTACCTGTCATGTCATGTCAAACCTGCACAGGTGTGCTAGATTATTATTATTTAGTTTTATTTTATTTTTTTACACCAATCAGTGTGCAAACATGGTCATTAAAACGCTAAATGAATAGACGTTCATAAACCAGTCAGTGCAACTCATCATTTTGGTCTCCAATTCTCAAACTCAAATTCTCACCCACGGAGGATTAAATGAGAATCTTTCTTGTTTAACACTGGAATGGGGTGGTGCACTGTTCACTACCCGAAGATACTGCCACATCGGGTCAATGCATAGGGCGACAGAAGCAAGCTTCCAAATCAGCTCCCTTTCTCAAAAATCCATTTAATTTATGGTCCCCAGATAGGGAACGTATGTATCAGTATGTGCTCACAAGTCACCCAAGTGCAAGTATTCACACAAAAAAAAACGTGCCTCAGGATGCGATCTGTCGCAAGATCCTTTCTTTTTTTACACTTGATCTAAGCCAAAAGGCCTAGAGGGGATAACCGGGAAAGGGGTGGACCCAACCATGTCCCCTTCATGAGCACTCACATTACTCATAGGAATGGAAGGAAGGCTGGCAGCCAACCAGCCTCCCATACACTTTCTGGGTGGGTGGCAGTCAGCCACCCATACATACATACAGCACAGGCTAAACCCACATCATCACTTAAAAAAAGGACAGGCGACCATTGCACTCTGATGGAGCATTTAGCAATGCAATCCATAGCCTGGCTTTTGCCTGAACCCCCATCACTCCTCCTCTTGCATATAAGACAATATTTCAGATCTGCATATGAAAACAACACGCCTACCTTTGTTGCACATAGCTGCCTGCCTGTCTCTAGTTACCCCACTGGCTGTAGCTGCGTCCCTTCCGACATGGAATAACACCAACTGTAACGATAAACTGAAAATTAACAGTATAAACCTGCATCATTTTGGACTCTGGTATTTGCTGAATCCGGGTGACCTGACAATCGATGGTGGTGCCGCTGGTGATTCTGGCCTTCTTGGAATCTGTTGGGCCTATGTGTTAGCTCACACATCACTTGGGTATCCATGGTAACTACCACAACATGGTCATCTGCAGTTTACATCTAGCCCGTGGCATTGAATGGCATTTTAAAAGTGCTAAGGGTCCTGGTGCAATAATCCTCCCATGAGGATCAGCCTCAACGGCTTTGTAGATTGCACTCATGTCAGCAACTCCATATACATTTTTTTTTCTTCATGCTTCTTTCTTCATCCTTTTTTCTTTCTGTCATTCAGACTTTCATTCATTCGATCTCTCTCACTCACTTGCTTTAACTCATTTGTTCTCACTCACTCACTCACTCACTCAATCACTCACTCACTCATTCACTCTCACTCTCACTCTCTCACTCACTCGCTCACTAAGTCAGTCTCTCTCTCTCTCTCTCTTTTTCTTTTTATATATATTTTTTTCCGTCTTCTTCTTCTTCTTCTTCTTCTTCTTCTTCAGACCCTGTCATAGCACTAATGCCTTTCCAATACCACCAGCAGATGGAGACACTCCATTGCAACATTGGTTGTGAGCAGCAGTTTCTAAAAACAAATGCCTCATGGCGGATTTCCCATCCATCAATGGATGGTAAATTTTGTTTTTATCATTCACTGACCACAAAAACCAATGCATGGTCAAGCAACAGCAATGACACACCCTTGTGTATAGGCATGAGACCCTCATGTCATTTAACAGGATTCAGCACCACCCACAAGACAGCTACCTGTCATGTCATGTCAAACCTGCACAGGTGTGCTAGATTATTATTATTTAGTTTTATTTTATTTTTTTACACCAATCAGTGTGCAAACATGGTCATTAAAACGCTAAATGAATAGACGTTCATAAACCAGTCAGTGCAACTCATCATTTTGGTCTCCAATTCTCAAACTCAAATTCTCACCCACGGAGGATTAAATGAGAATCTTTCTTGTTTAACACTGGAATGGGGTGGTGCACTGTTCACTACCCGAAGATACTGCCACATCGGGTCAATGCATAGGGCGACAGAAGCAAGCTTCCAAATCAGCTCCCTTTCTCAAAAATCCATTTAATTTATGGTCCCCAGATAGGGAACGTATGTATCAGTATGTGCTCACAAGTCACCCAAGTGCAAGTATTCACACAAAAAAAAACGTGCCTCAGGATGCGATCTGTCGCAAGATCCTTTCTTTTTTTACACTTGATCTAAGCCAAAAGGCCTAGAGGGGATAACCGGGAAAGGGGTGGACCCAACCATGTCCCCTTCATGAGCACTCACATTACTCATAGGAATGGAAGGAAGGCTGGCAGCCAACCAGCCTCCCATACACTTTCTGGGTGGGTGGCAGTCAGCCACCCATACATACATACAGCACAGGCTAAACCCACATCATCACTTAAAAAAAGGACAGGCGACCATTGCACTCTGATGGAGCATTTAGCAATGCAATCCATAGCCTGGCTTTTGCCTGAACCCCCATCACTCCTCCTCTTGCATATAAGACAATATTTCAGATCTGCATATGAAAACAACACGCCTACCTTTGTTGCACATAGCTGCCTGCCTGTCTCTAGTTACCCCACTGGCTGTAGCTGCGTCCCTTCCGACATGGAATAACACCAACTGTAACGATAAACTGAAAATTAACAGTATAAACCTGCATCATTTTGGACTCTGGTATTTGCTGAATCCGGGTGACCTGACAATCGATGGTGGTGCCGCTGGTGATTCTGGCCTTCTTGGAATCTGTTGGGCCTATGTGTTAGCTCACACATCACTTGGGTATCCATGGTAACTACCACAACATGGTCATCTGCAGTTTACATCTAGCCCGTGGCATTGAATGGCATTTTAAAAGTGCTAAGGGTCCTGGTGCAATAATCCTCCCATGAGGATCAGCCTCAACGGCTTTGTAGATTGCACTCATGTCAGCAACTCCATATACATTTTTTTTTCTTCATGCTTCTTTCTTCATCCTTTTTTCTTTCTGTCATTCAGACTTTCATTCATTCGATCTCTCTCACTCACTTGCTTTAACTCATTTGTTCTCACTCACTCACTCACTCACTCACTCAATCACTCACTCACTCATTCACTCTCACTCACTCTCACTCTCTCACTCACTCGCTCACTAAGTCAGTCTCTCTCTCTCTCTCTCTTTTTCTTTTTATATATATTTTTTTCCGTCTTCTTCTTCTTCTTCTTCTTCTTCTTCTTCTTCTTCAGACCCTGTCATAGCACTAATGCCTTTCCAATACCACCAGCAGATGGAGACACTCCATTGCAACATTGGTTGTGAGCAGCAGTTTCTAAAAACAAATGCCTCATGGCGGATTTCCCATCCATCAATGGATGGTAAATTTTGTTTTTATCATTCACTGACCACAGAAACCAATGCATGGTCAAGCAACAGCAATGACACACCCTTGTGTATAGGCATGAGACCCTCATGTCATTTAACAGGATTCAGCACCACCCACAAGACAGCTACCTGTCATGTCATGTCAAACCTGCACAGGTGTGCTAGATTATTATTATTTAGTTTTATTTTATTTTTTTACACCAATCAGTGTGCAAACATGGTCATTAAAACGCTAAATGAATAGACGTTCATAAACCAGTCAGTGCAACTCATCATTTTGGTCTCCAATTCTCAAACTCAAATTCTCACCCACGGAGGATTAAATGAGAATCTTTCTTGTTTAACACTGGAATGGGGTGGTGCACTGTTCACTACCCGAAGATACTGCCACATCGGGTCAATGCATAGGGCGACAGAAGCAAGCTTCCAAATCAGCTCCCTTTCTCAAAAATCCATTTAATTTATGGTCCCCAGATAGGGAACGTATGTATCAGTATGTGCTCACAAGTCACCCAAGTGCAAGTATTCACACAAAAAAAAACGTGCCTCAGGATGCGATCTGTCGCAAGATCCTTTCTTTTTTTACACTTGATCTAAGCCAAAAGGCCTAGAGGGGATAACCGGGAAAGGGGTGGACCCAACCATGTCCCCTTCATGAGCACTCACATTACTCATAGGAATGGAAGGAAGGCTGGCAGCCAACCAGCCTCCCATACACTTTCTGGGTGGGTGGCAGTCAGCCACCCATACATACATACAGCACAGGCTAAACCCACATCATCACTTAAAAAAAGGACAGGCGACCATTGCACTCTGATGGAGCATTTAGCAATGCAATCCATAGCCTGGCTTTTGCCTGAACCCCCATCACTCCTCCTCTTGCATATAAGACAATATTTCAGATCTGCATATGAAAACAACACGCCTACCTTTGTTGCACATAGCTGCCTGCCTGTCTCTAGTTACCCCACTGGCTGTAGCTGCGTCCCTTCCGACATGGAATAACACCAACTGTAACGATAAACTGAAAATTAACAGTATAAACCTGCATCATTTTGGACTCTGGTATTTGCTGAATCCGGGTGAGCTGACAATCGATGGTGGTGCCGCTGGTGATTCTGGCCTTCTTGGAATCTGTTGGGCCTATGTGTTAGCTCACACATCACTTGGGTATCCATGGTAACTACCACAACATGGTCATCTGCAGTTTACATCTAGCCCGTGGCATTGAATGGCATTTTAAAAGTGCTAAGGGTCCTGGTGCAATAATCCTCCCATGAGGATCAGCCTCAACGGCTTTGTAGATTGCACTCATGTCAGCAACTCCATATACATTTTTTTTTCTTCATGCTTCTTTCTTCATCCTTTTTTCTTTCTGTCATTCAGACTTTCATTCATTCGATCTCTCTCACTCACTTGCTTTAACTCATTTGTTCTCACTCACTCACTCACTCACTCAATCACTCACTCACTCATTCACTCTCACTCACTCTCACTCTCTCACTCACTCGCTCACTAAGTCAGTCTCTCTCTCTCTCTCTCTTTTTCTTTTTATATATATTTTTTTCCGTCTTCTTCTTCTTCTTCTTCTTCTTCTTCAGACCCTGTCATAGCACTAATGCCTTTCCAATACCACCAGCAGATGGAGACACTCCATTGCAACATTGGTTGTGAGCAGCAGTTTCTAAAAACAAATGCCTCATGGCGGATTTCCCATCCATCAATGGATGGTAAATTTTGTTTTTATCATTCACTGACCACAGAAACCAATGCATGGTCAAGCAACAGCAATGACACACCCTTGTGTATAGGCATGAGACCCTCATGTCATTTAACAGGATTCAGCACCACCCACAAGACAGCTACCTGTCATGTCATGTCAAACCTGCACAGGTGTGCTAGATTATTATTATTTAGTTTTATTTTATTTTTTTACACCAATCAGTGTGCAAACATGGTCATTAAAACGCTAAATGAATAGACGTTCATAAACCAGTCAGTGCAACTCATCATTTTGGTCTCCAATTCTCAAACTCAAATTCTCACCCACGGAGGATTAAATGAGAATCTTTCTTGTTTAACACTGGAATGGGGTGGTGCACTGTTCACTACCCGAAGATACTGCCACATCGGGTCAATGCATAGGGCGACAGAAGCAAGCTTCCAAATCAGCTCCCTTTCTCAAAAATCCATTTAATTTATGGTCCCCAGATAGGGAACGTATGTATCAGTATGTGCTCACAAGTCACCCAAGTGCAAGTATTCACACAAAAAAAAACGTGCCTCAGGATGCGATCTGTCGCAAGATCCTTTCTTTTTTTACACTTGATCTAAGCCAAAAGGCCTAGAGGGGATAACCGGGAAAGGGGTGGACCCAACCATGTCCCCTTCATGAGCACTCACATTACTCATAGGAATGGAAGGAAGGCTGGCAGCCAACCAGCCTCCCATACACTTTCTGGGTGGGTGGCAGTCAGCCACCCATACATACATACAGCACAGGCTAAACCCACATCATCACTTAAAAAAAGGACAGGCGACCATTGCACTCTGATGGAGCATTTAGCAATGCAATCCATAGCCTGGCTTTTGCCTGAACCCCCATCACTCCTCCTCTTGCATATAAGACAATATTTCAGATCTGCATATGAAAACAACACACCTACCTTTGTTGCACATAGCTGCCTGCCTGTCTCTAGTTACCCCACTGGCTGTAGCTGCGTCCCTTCCGACATGGAATAACACCAACTGTAACGATAAACTGAAAATTAACAGTATAAACCTGCATCATTTTGGACTCTGGTATTTGCTGAATCCGGGTGACCTGACAATCGATGGTGGTGCCGCTGGTGATTCTGGCCTTCTTGGAATCTGTTGGGCCTATGTGTTAGCTCACACATCACTTGGGTATCCATGGTAACTACCACAACATGGTCATCTGCAGTTTACATCTAGCCCGTGGCATTGAATGGCATTTTAAAAGTGCTAAGGGTCCTGGTGCAATAATCCTCCCATGAGGATCAGCCTCAACGGCTTTGTAGATTGCACTCATGTCAGCAACTCCATATACATTTTTTTTTCTTCATGCTTCTTTCTTCATCCTTTTTTCTTTCTGTCATTCAGACTTTCATTCATTCGATCTCTCTCACTCACTTGCTTTAACTCATTTGTTCTCACTCACTCACTCACTCAATCACTCACTCACTCATTCACTCTCACTCACTCTCACTCTCTCACTCACTCGCTCACTAAGTCAGTCTCTCTCTCTCTCTCTCTTTTTCTTTTTATATATATTTTTTTCCGTCTTCTTCTTCTTCTTCTTCTTCTTCTTCTTCTTCAGACCCTGTCATAGCACTAATGCCTTTCCAATACCACCAGCAGATGGAGACACTCCATTGCAACATTGGTTGTGAGCAGCAGTTTCTAAAAACAAATGCCTCATGGCGGATTTCCCATCCATCAATGGATGGTAAATTTTGTTTTTATCATTCACTGACCACAGAAACCAATGCATGGTCAAGCAACAGCAATGACACACCCTTGTGTATAGGCATGAGACCCTCATGTCATTTAACAGGATTCAGCACCACCCACAAGACAGCTACCTGTCATGTCATGTCAAACCTGCACAGGTGTGCTAGATTATTATTATTTAGTTTTATTTTATTTTTTTACACCAATCAGTGTGCAAACATGGTCATTAAAACGCTAAATGAATAGACGTTCATAAACCAGTCAGTGCAACTCATCATTTTGGTCTCCAATTCTCAAACTCAAATTCTCACCCACGGAGGATTAAATGAGAATCTTTCTTGTTTAACACTGGAATGGGGTGGTGCACTGTTCACTACCCGAAGATACTGCCACATCGGGTCAATGCATAGGGCGACAGAAGCAAGCTTCCAAATCAGCTCCCTTTCTCAAAAATCCATTTAATTTATGGTCCCCAGATAGGGAACGTATGTATCAGTATGTGCTCACAAGTCACCCAAGTGCAAGTATTCACACAAAAAAAAAACGTGCCTCAGGATGCGATCTGTCGCAAGATCCTTTCTTTTTTTACACTTGATCTAAGCCAAAAGGCCTAGAGGGGATAACCGGGAAAGGGGTGGACCCAACCATGTCCCCTTCATGAGCACTCACATTACTCATAGGAATGGAAGGAAGGCTGGCAGCCAACCAGCCTCCCATACACTTTCTGGGTGGGTGGCAGTCAGCCACCCATACATACATACAGCACAGGCTAAACCCACATCATCACTTAAAAAAAGGACAGGCGACCATTGCACTCTGATGGAGCATTTAGCAATGCAATCCATAGCCTGGCTTTTGCCTGAACCCCCATCACTCCTCCTCTTGCATATAAGACAATATTTCAGATCTGCATATGAAAACAACACGCCTACCTTTGTTGCACATAGCTGCCTGCCTGTCTCTAGTTACCCCACTGGCTGTAGCTGCGTCCCTTCCGACATGGAATAACACCAACTGTAACGATAAACTGAAAATTAACAGTATAAACCTGCATCATTTTGGACTCTGGTATTTGCTGAATCCGGGTGACCTGACAATCGATGGTGGTGCCGCTGGTGATTCTGGCCTTCTTGGAATCTGTTGGGCCTATGTGTTAGCTCACACATCACTTGGGTATCCATGGTAACTACCACAACATGGTCATCTGCAGTTTACATCTAGCCCGTGGCATTGAATGGCATTTTAAAAGTGCTAAGGGTCCTGGTGCAATAATCCTCCCATGAGGATCAGCCTCAACGGCTTTGTAGATTGCACTCATGTCAGCAACTCCATATACATTTTTTTTTCTTCATGCTTCTTTCTTCATCCTTTTTTCTTTCTGTCATTCAGACTTTCATTCATTCGATCTCTCTCACTCACTTGCTTTAACTCATTTGTTCTCACTCACTCACTCACTCAATCACTCACTCACTCATTCACTCTCACTCACTCTCACTCTCTCACTCACTCGCTCACTAGGTCAGTCTCTCTCTCTCTCTCTCTTTTTCTTTTTATATATATTTTTTTCCGTCTTCTTCTTCTTCTTCTTCTTCTTCTTCTTCTTCAGACCCTGTCATAGCACTAATGCCTTTCCAATACCACCAGCAGATGGAGACACTCCATTGCAACATTGGTTGTGAGCAGCAGTTTCTAAAAACAAATGCCTCATGGCGGATTTCCCATCCATCAATGGATGGTAAATTTTGTTTTTATCATTCACTGACCACAGAAACCAATGCATGGTCAAGCAACAGCAATGACACACCCTTGTGTATAGGCATGAGACCCTCATGTCATTTAACAGGATTCAGCACCACCCACAAGACAGCTACCTGTCATGTCATGTCAAACCTGCACAGGTGTGCTAGATTATTATTATTTAGTTTTATTTTATTTTTTTACACCAATCAGTGTGCAAACATGGTCATTAAAACGCTAAATGAATAGACGTTCATAAACCAGTCAGTGCAACTCATCATTTTGGTCTCCAATTCTCAAACTCAAATTCTCACCCACGGAGGATTAAATGAGAATCTTTCTTGTTTAACACTGGAATGGGGTGGTGCACTGTTCACTACCCGAAGATACTGCCACATCGGGTCAATGCATAGGGCGACAGAAGCAAGCTTCCAAATCAGCTCCCTTTCTCAAAAATCCATTTAATTTATGGTCCCCAGATAGGGAACGTATGTATCAGTATGTGCTCACAAGTCACCCAAGTGCAAGTATTCACACAAAAAAAAAAACGTGCCTCAGGATGCGATCTGTCGCAAGATCCTTTCTTTTTTTACACTTGATCTAAGCCAAAAGGCCTAGAGGGGATAACCGGGAAAGGGGTGGACCCAACCATGTCCCCTTCATGAGCACTCACATTACTCATAGGAATGGAAGGAAGGCTGGCAGCCAACCAGCCTCCCATACACTTTCTGGGTGGGTGGCAGTCAGCCACCCATACATACATACAGCACAGGCTAAACCCACATCATCACTTAAAAAAAGGACAGGCGACCATTGCACTCTGATGGAGCATTTAGCAATGCAATCCATAGCCTGGCTTTTGCCTGAACCCCCATCACTCCTCCTCTTGCATATAAGACAATATTTCAGATCTGCATATGAAAACAACACGCCTACCTTTGTTGCACATAGCTGCCTGCCTGTCTCTAGTTACCCCACTGGCTGTAGCTGCGTCCCTTCCGACATGGAATAACACCAACTGTAACGATAAACTGAAAATTAACAGTATAAACCTGCATCATTTTGGACTCTGGTATTTGCTGAATCCGGGTGACCTGACAATCGATGGTGGTGCCGCTGGTGATTCTGGCCTTCTTGGAATCTGTTGGGCCTATGTGTTAGCTCACACATCACTTGGGTATCCATGGTAACTACCACAACATGGTCATCTGCAGTTTACATCTAGCCCGTGGCATTGAATGGCATTTTAAAAGTGCTAAGGGTCCTGGTGCAATAATCCTCCCATGAGGATCAGCCTCAACGGCTTTGTAGATTGCACTCATGTCAGCAACTCCATATACATTTTTTTTTCTTCATGCTTCTTTCTTCATCCTTTTTTCTTTCTGTCATTCAGACTTTCATTCATTCGATCTCTCTCACTCACTTGCTTTAACTCATTTGTTCTCACTCACTCACTCACTCAATCACTCACTCACTCATTCACTCTCACTCACTCTCACTCTCTCACTCACTCGCTCACTAAGTCAGTCTCTCTCTCTCTCTCTCTTTTTCTTTTTATATATATTTTTTTCCGTCTTCTTCTTCTTCTTCTTCTTCTTCTTCAGACCCTGTCATAGCACTAATGCCTTTCCAATACCACCAGCAGATGGAGACACTCCATTGCAACATTGGTTGTGAGCAGCAGTTTCTAAAAACAAATGCCTCATGGCGGATTTCCCATCCATCAATGGATGGTAAATTTTGTTTTTATCATTCACTGACCACAGAAACCAATGCATGGTCAAGCAACAGCAATGACACACCCTTGTGTATAGGCATGAGACCCTCATGTCATTTAACAGGATTCAGCACCACCCACAAGACAGCTACCTGTCATGTCATGTCAAACCTGCACAGGTGTGCTAGATTATTATTATTTAGTTTTATTTTATTTTTTTACACCAATCAGTGTGCAAACATGGTCATTAAAACGCTAAATGAATAGACGTTCATAAACCAGTCAGTGCAACTCATCATTTTGGTCTCCAATTCTCAAACTCAAATTCTCACCCACGGAGGATTAAATGAGAATCTTTCTTGTTTAACACTGGAATGGGGTGGTGCACTGTTCACTACCCGAAGATACTGCCACATCGGGTCAATGCATAGGGCGACAGAAGCAAGCTTCCAAATCAGCTCCCTTTCTCAAAAATCCATTTAATTTATGGTCCCCAGATAGGGAACGTATGTATCAGTATGTGCTCACAAGTCACCCAAGTGCAAGTATTCACACAAAAAAAAAACGTGCCTCAGGATGCGATCTGTCGCAAGATCCTTTCTTTTTTTACACTTGATCTAAGCCAAAAGGCCTAGAGGGGATAACCGGGAAAGGGGTGGACCCAACCATGTCCCCTTCATGAGCACTCACATTACTCATAGGAATGGAAGGAAGGCTGGCAGCCAACCAGCCTCCCATACACTTTCTGGGTGGGTGGCAGTCAGCCACCCATACATACATACAGCACAGGCTAAACCCACATCATCACTTAAAAAAAGGACAGGCGACCATTGCACTCTGATGGAGCATTTAGCAATGCAATCCATAGCCTGGCTTTTGCCTGAACCCCCATCACTCCTCCTCTTGCATATAAGACAATATTTCAGATCTGCATATGAAAACAACACGCCTACCTTTGTTGCACATAGCTGCCTGCCTGTCTCTAGTTACCCCACTGGCTGTAGCTGCGTCCCTTCCGACATGGAATAACACCAACTGTAACGATAAACTGAAAATTAACAGTATAAACCTGCATCATTTTGGACTCTGGTATTTGCTGAATCCGGGTGACCTGACAATCGATGGTGGTGCCGCTGGTGATTCTGGCCTTCTTGGAATCTGTTGGGCCTATGTGTTAGCTCACACATCACTTGGGTATCCATGGTAACTACCACAACATGGTCATCTGCAGTTTACATCTAGCCCGTGGCATTGAATGGCATTTTAAAAGTGCTAAGGGTCCTGGTGCAATAATCCTCCCATGAGGATCAGCCTCAACGGCTTTGTAGATTGCACTCATGTCAGCAACTCCATATACATTTTTTTTTCTTCATGCTTCTTTCTTCATCCTTTTTTCTTTCTGTCATTCAGACTTTCATTCATTCGATCTCTCTCACTCACTTGCTTTAACTCATTTGTTCTCACTCACTCACTCACTCACTCAATCACTCACTCACTCATTCACTCTCACTCACTCTCACTCTCTCACTCACTCGCTCACTAAGTCAGTCTCTCTCTCTCTCTCTCTTTTTCTTTTTATATATATTTTTTTCCGTCTTCTTCTTCTTCTTCTTCTTCTTCTTCTTCTTCTTCTTCAGACCCTGTCATAGCACTAATGCCTTTCCAATACCACCAGCAGATGGAGACACTCCATTGCAACATTGGTTGTGAGCAGCAGTTTCTAAAAACAAATGCCTCATGGCGGATTTCCCATCCATCAATGGATGGTAAATTTTGTTTTTATCATTCACTGACCACAGAAACCAATGCATGGTCAAGCAACAGCAATGACACACCCTTGTGTATAGGCATGAGACCCTCATGTCATTTAACAGGATTCAGCACCACCCACAAGACAGCTACCTGTCATGTCATGTCAAACCTGCACAGGTGTGCTAGATTATTATTATTTAGTTTTATTTTATTTTTTTACACCAATCAGTGTGCAAACATGGTCATTAAAACGCTAAATGAATAGACGTTCATAAACCAGTCAGTGCAACTCATCATTTTGGTCTCCAATTCTCAAACTCAAATTCTCACCCACGGAGGATTAAATGAGAATCTTTCTTGTTTAACACTGGAATGGGGTGGTGCACTGTTCACTACCCGAAGATACTGCCACATCGGGTCAATGCATAGGGCGACAGAAGCAAGCTTCCAAATCAGCTCCCTTTCTCAAAAATCCATTTAATTTATGGTCCCCAGATAGGGAACGTATGTATCAGTATGTGCTCACAAGTCACCCAAGTGCAAGTATTCACACAAAAAAAAACGTGCCTCAGGATGCGATCTGTCGCAAGATCCTTTCTTTTTTTACACTTGATCTAAGCCAAAAGGCCTAGAGGGGATAACCGGGAAAGGGGTGGACCCAACCATGTCCCCTTCATGAGCACTCACATTACTCATAGGAATGGAAGGAAGGCTGGCAGCCAACCAGCCTCCCATACACTTTCTGGGTGGGTGGCAGTCAGCCACCCATACATACATACAGCACAGGCTAAACCCACATCATCACTTAAAAAAAGGACAGGCGACCATTGCACTCTGATGGAGCATTTAGCAATGCAATCCATAGCCTGGCTTTTGCCTGAACCCCCATCACTCCTCCTCTTGCATATAAGACAATATTTCAGATCTGCATATGAAAACAACACGCCTACCTTTGTTGCACATAGCTGCCTGCCTGTCTCTAGTTACCCCACTGGCTGTAGCTGCGTCCCTTCCGACATGGAATAACACCAACTGTAACGATAAACTGAAAATTAACAGTATAAACCTGCATCATTTTGGACTCTGGTATTTGCTGAATCCGGGTGACCTGACAATCGATGGTGGTGCCGCTGGTGATTCTGGCCTTCTTGGAATCTGTTGGGCCTATGTGTTAGCTCACACATCACTTGGGTATCCATGGTAACTACCACAACATGGTCATCTGCAGTTTACATCTAGCCCGTGGCATTGAATGGCATTTTAAAAGTGCTAAGGGTCCTGGTGCAATAATCCTCCCATGAGGATCAGCCTCAACGGCTTTGTAGATTGCACTCATGTCAGCAACTCCATATACATTTTTTTTTCTTCATGCTTCTTTCTTCATCCTTTTTTCTTTCTGTCATTCAGACTTTCATTCATTCGATCTCTCTCACTCACTTGCTTTAACTCATTTGTTCTCACTCACTCACTCACTCACTCACTCAATCACTCACTCACTCATTCACTCTCACTCACTCTCACTCTCTCACTCACTCGCTCACTAAGTCAGTCTCTCTCTCTCTCTCTCTTTTTCTTTTTATATATATTTTTTTCCGTCTTCTTCTTCTTCTTCTTCTTCTTCTTCTTCAGACCCTGTCATAGCACTAATGCCTTTCCAATACCACCAGCAGATGGAGACACTCCATTGCAACATTGGTTGTGAGCAGCAGTTTCTAAAAACAAATGCCTCATGGCGGATTTCCCATCCATCAATGGATGGTAAATTTTGTTTTTATCATTCACTGACCACAGAAACCAATGCATGGTCAAGCAACAGCAATGACACACCCTTGTGTATAGGCATGAGACCCTCATGTCATTTAACAGGATTCAGCACCACCCACAAGACAGCTACCTGTCATGTCATGTCAAACCTGCACAGGTGTGCTAGATTATTATTATTTAGTTTTATTTTATTTTTTTACACCAATCAGTGTGCAAACATGGTCATTAAAACGCTAAATGAATAGACGTTCATAAACCAGTCAGTGCAACTCATCATTTTGGTCTCCAATTCTCAAACTCAAATTCTCACCCACGGAGGATTAAATGAGAATCTTTCTTGTTTAACACTGGAATGGGGTGGTGCACTGTTCACTACCCGAAGATACTGCCACATCGGGTCAATGCATAGGGCGACAGAAGCAAGCTTCCAAATCAGCTCCCTTTCTCAAAAATCCATTTAATTTATGGTCCCCAGATAGGGAACGTATGTATCAGTATGTGCTCACAAGTCACCCAAGTGCAAGTATTCACACAAAAAAAAACGTGCCTCAGGATGCGATCTGTCGCAAGATCCTTTCTTTTTTTACACTTGATCTAAGCCAAAAGGCCTAGAGGGGATAACCGGGAAAGGGGTGGACCCAACCATGTCCCCTTCATGAGCACTCACATTACTCATAGGAATGGAAGGAAGGCTGGCAGCCAACCAGCCTCCCATACACTTTCTGGGTGGGTGGCAGTCAGCCACCCATACATACATACAGCACAGGCTAAACCCACATCATCACTTAAAAAAAGGACAGGCGACCATTGCACTCTGATGGAGCATTTAGCAATGCAATCCATAGCCTGGCTTTTGCCTGAACCCCCATCACTCCTCCTCTTGCATATAAGACAATATTTCAGATCTGCATATGAAAACAACACGCCTACCTTTGTTGCACATAGCTGCCTGCCTGTCTCTAGTTACCCCACTGGCTGTAGCTGCGTCCCTTCCGACATGGAATAACACCAACTGTAACGATAAACTGAAAATTAACAGTATAAACCTGCATCATTTTGGACTCTGGTATTTGCTGAATCCGGGTGACCTGACAATCGATGGTGGTGCCGCTGGTGATTCTGGCCTTCTTGGAATCTGTTGGGCCTATGTGTTAGCTCACACATCACTTGGGTATCCATGGTAACTACCACAACATGGTCATCTGCAGTTTACATCTAGCCCGTGGCATTGAATGGCATTTTAAAAGTGCTAAGGGTCCTGGTGCAATAATCCTCCCATGAGGATCAGCCTCAACGGCTTTGTAGATTGCACTCATGTCAGCAACTCCATATACATTTTTTTTTCTTCATGCTTCTTTCTTCATCCTTTTTTCTTTCTGTCATTCAGACTTTCATTCATTCGATCTCTCTCACTCACTTGCTTTAACTCATTTGTTCTCACTCACTCACTCACTCACTCAATCACTCACTCACTCATTCACTCTCACTCACTCTCACTCTCTCACTCACTCGCTCACTAAGTCAGTCTCTCTCTCTCTCTCTCTTTTTCTTTTTATATATATTTTTTTCCGTCTTCTTCTTCTTCTTCTTCTTCTTCAGACCCTGTCATAGCACTAATGCCTTTCCAATACCACCAGCAGATGGAGACACTCCATTGCAACATTGGTTGTGAGCAGCAGTTTCTAAAAACAAATGCCTCATGGCGGATTTCCCATCCATCAATGGATGGTAAATTTTGTTTTTATCATTCACTGACCACAGAAACCAATGCATGGTCAAGCAACAGCAATGACACACCCTTGTGTATAGGCATGAGACCCTCATGTCATTTAACAGGATTCAGCACCACCCACAAGACAGCTACCTGTCATGTCATGTCAAACCTGCACAGGTGTGCTAGATTATTATTATTTAGTTTTATTTTATTTTTTTACACCAATCAGTGTGCAAACATGGTCATTAAAACGCTAAATGAATAGACGTTCATAAACCAGTCAGTGCAACTCATCATTTTGGTCTCCAATTCTCAAACTCAAATTCTCACCCACGGAGGATTAAATGAGAATCTTTCTTGTTTAACACTGGAATGGGGTGGTGCACTGTTCACTACCCGAAGATACTGCCACATCGGGTCAATGCATAGGGCGACAGAAGCAAGCTTCCAAATCAGCTCCATTTCTCAAAAATCCATTTAATTTATGGTCCCCAGATAGGGAACGTATGTATCAGTATGTGCTCACAAGTCACCCAAGTGCAAGTATTCACACAAAAAAAAACGTGCCTCAGGATGCGATCTGTCGCAAGATCCTTTCTTTTTTTACACTTGATCTAAGCCAAAAGGCCTAGAGGGGATAACCGGGAAAGGGGTGGACCCAACCATGTCCCCTTCATGAGCACTCACATTACTCATAGGAATGGAAGGAAGGCTGGCAGCCAACCAGCCTCCCATACACTTTCTGGGTGGGTGGCAGTCAGCCACCCATACATACATACAGCACAGGCTAAACCCACATCATCACTTAAAAAAAGGACAGGCGACCATTGCACTCTGATGGAGCATTTAGCAATGCAATCCATAGCCTGGCTTTTGCCTGAACCCCCATCACTCCTCCTCTTGCATATAAGACAATATTTCAGATCTGCATATGAAAACAACACGCCTACCTTTGTTGCACATAGCTGCCTGCCTGTCTCTAGTTACCCCACTGGCTGTAGCTGCGTCCCTTCCGACATGGAATAACACCAACTGTAACGATAAACTGAAAATTAACAGTATAAACCTGCATCATTTTGGACTCTGGTATTTGCTGAATCCGGGTGACCTGACAATCGATGGTGGTGCCGCTGGTGATTCTGGCCTTCTTGGAATCTGTTGGGCCTATGTGTTAGCTCACACATCACTTGGGTATCCATGGTAACTACCACAACATGGTCATCTGCAGTTTACATCTAGCCCGTGGCATTGAATGGCATTTTAAAAGTGCTAAGGGTCCTGGTGCAATAATCCTCCCATGAGGATCAGCCTCAACGGCTTTGTAGATTGCACTCATGTCAGCAACTCCATATACATTTTTTTTTCTTCATGCTTCTTTCTTCATCCTTTTTTCTTTCTGTCATTCAGACTTTCATTCATTCGATCTCTCTCACTCACTTGCTTTAACTCATTTGTTCTCACTCACTCACTCACTCACTCACTCAATCACTCACTCACTCATTCACTCTCACTCACTCTCACTCTCTCACTCACTCGCTCACTAAGTCAGTCTCTCTCTCTCTCTCTCTTTTTCTTTTTATATATATTTTTTTCCGTCTTCTTCTTCTTCTTCTTCTTCTTCAGACCCTGTCATAGCACTAATGCCTTTCCAATACCACCAGCAGATGGAGACACTCCATTGCAACATTGGTTGTGAGCAGCAGTTTCTAAAAACAAATGCCTCATGGCGGATTTCCCATCCATCAATGGATGGTAAATTTTGTTTTTATCATTCACTGACCACAGAAACCAATGCATGGTCAAGCAACAGCAATGACACACCCTTGTGTATAGGCATGAGACCCTCATGTCATTTAACAGGATTCAGCACCACCCACAAGACAGCTACCTGTCATGTCATGTCAAACCTGCACAGGTGTGCTAGATTATTATTATTTAGTTTTATTTTATTTTTTTACACCAATCAGTGTGCAAACATGGTCATTAAAACGCTAAATGAATAGACGTTCATAAACCAGTCAGTGCAACTCATCATTTTGGTCTCCAATTCTCAAACTCAAATTCTCACCCACGGAGGATTAAATGAGAATCTTTCTTGTTTAACACTGGAATGGGGTGGTGCACTGTTCACTACCCGAAGATACTGCCACATCGGGTCAATGCATAGGGCGACAGAAGCAAGCTTCCAAATCAGCTCCCTTTCTCAAAAATCCATTTAATTTATGGTCCCCAGATAGGGAACGTATGTATCAGTATGTGCTCACAAGTCACCCAAGTGCAAGTATTCACACAAAAAAAAACGTGCCTCAGGATGCGATCTGTCGCAAGATCCTTTCTTTTTTTACACTTGATCTAAGCCAAAAGGCCTAGAGGGGATAACCGGGAAAGGGGTGGACCCAACCATGTCCCCTTCATGAGCACTCACATTACTCATAGGAATGGAAGGAAGGCTGGCAGCCAACCAGCCTCCCATACACTTTCTGGGTGGGTGGCAGTCAGCCACCCATACATACATACAGCACAGGCTAAACCCACATCATCACTTAAAAAAAGGACAGGCGACCACTGCTCTCTGATGGAGCATTTAGCAATGCAATCCATAGCCTGGCTTTTGCCTGAACCCCCATCACTCCTCCTCTTGCATATAAGACAATATTTCAGATCTGCATATGAAAACAACACGCCTACCTTTGTTGCACATAGCTGCCTGCCTGTCTCTAGTTACCCCACTGGCTGTAGCTGCGTCCCTTCCGACATGGAATAACACCAACTGTAACGATAAACTGAAAATTAACAGTATAAACCTGCATCATTTTGGACTCTGGTATTTGCTGAATCCGGGTGACCTGACAATCGATGGTGGTGCCGCTGGTGATTCTGGCCTTCTTGGAATCTGTTGGGCCTATGTGTTAGCTCACACATCACTTGGGTATCCATGGTAACTACCACAACATGGTCATCTGCAGTTTACATCTAGCCCGTGGCATTGAATGGCATTTTAAAAGTGCTAAGGGTCCTGGTGCAATAATCCTCCCATGAGGATCAGCCTCAACGGCTTTGTAGATTGCACTCATGTCAGCAACTCCATATACATTTTTTTTTCTTCATGCTTCTTTCTTCATCCTTTTTTCTTTCTGTCATTCAGACTTTCATTCATTCGATCTCTCTCACTCACTTGCTTTAACTCATTTGTTCTCACTCACTCACTCACTCACTCAATCACTCACTCACTCATTCACTCTCACTCACTCTCACTCTCTCACTCACTCGCTCACTAAGTCAGTCTCTCTCTCTCTCTCTCTTTTTCTTTTTATATATATTTTTTTCCGTCTTCTTCTTCTTCTTCTTCTTCTTCTTCAGACCCTGTCATAGCACTAATGCCTTTCCAATACCACCAGCAGATGGAGACACTCCATTGCAACATTGGTTGTGAGCAGCAGTTTCTAAAAACAAATGCCTCATGGCGGATTTCCCATCCATCAATGGATGGTAAATTTTGTTTTTATCATTCACTGACCACAGAAACCAATGCATGGTCAAGCAACAGCAATGACACACCCTTGTGTATAGGCATGAGACCCTCATGTCATTTAACAGGATTCAGCACCACCCACAAGACAGCTACCTGTCATGTCATGTCAAACCTGCACAGGTGTGCTAGATTATTATTATTTAGTTTTATTTTATTTTTTTACACCAATCAGTGTGCAAACATGGTCATTAAAACGCTAAATGAATAGACGTTCATAAACCAGTCAGTGCAACTCATCATTTTGGTCTCCAATTCTCAAACTCAAATTCTCACCCACGGAGGATTAAATGAGAATCTTTCTTGTTTAACACTGGAATGGGGTGGTGCACTGTTCACTACCCGAAGATACTGCCACATCGGGTCAATGCATAGGGCGACAGAAGCAAGCTTCCAAATCAGCTCCCTTTCTCAAAAATCCATTTAATTTATGGTCCCCAGATAGGGAACGTATGTATCAGTATGTGCTCACAAGTCACCCAAGTGCAAGTATTCACACAAAAAAAAACGTGCCTCAGGATGCGATCTGTCGCAAGATCCTTTCTTTTTTTACACTTGATCTAAGCCAAAAGGCCTAGAGGGGATAACCGGGAAAGGGGTGGACCCAACCATGTCCCCTTCATGAGCACTCACATTACTCATAGGAATGGAAGGAAGGCTGGCAGCCAACCAGCCTCCCATACACTTTCTGGGTGGGTGGCAGTCAGCCACCCATACATACATACAGCACAGGCTAAACCCACATCATCACTTAAAAAAAGGACAGGCGACCATTGCACTCTGATGGAGCATTTAGCAATGCAATCCATAGCCTGGCTTTTGCCTGAACCCCCATCACTCCTCCTCTTGCATATAAGACAATATTTCAGATCTGCATATGAAAACAACACGCCTACCTTTGTTGCACATAGCTGCCTGCCTGTCTCTAGTTACCCCACTGGCTGTAGCTGCGTCCCTTCCGACATGGAATAACACCAACTGTAACGATAAACTGAAAATTAACAGTATAAACCTGCATCATTTTGGACTCTGGTATTTGCTGAATCCGGGTGACCTGACAATCGATGGTGGTGCCGCTGGTGATTCTGGCCTTCTTGGAATCTGTTGGGCCTATGTGTTAGCTCACACATCACTTGGGTATCCATGGTAACTACCACAACATGGTCATCTGCAGTTTACATCTAGCCCGTGGCATTGAATGGCATTTTAAAAGTGCTAAGGGTCCTGGTGCAATAATCCTCCCATGAGGATCAGCCTCAACGGCTTTGTAGATTGCACTCATGTCAGCAACTCCATATACATTTTTTTTTCTTCATGCTTCTTTCTTCATCCTTTTTTCTTTCTGTCATTCAGACTTTCATTCATTCGATCTCTCTCACTCACTTGCTTTAACTCATTTGTTCTCACTCACTCACTCACTCACTCAATCACTCACTCACTCATTCACTCTCACTCACTCTCACTCTCTCACTCACTCGCTCACTAAGTCAGTCTCTCTCTCTCTCTCTCTTTTTCTTTTTATATATATTTTTTTCCGTCTTCTTCTTCTTCTTCTTCTTCTTCAGACCCTGTCATAGCACTAATGCCTTTCCAATACCCCCAGCAGATGGAGACACTCCATTGCAACATTGGTTGTGAGCAGCAGTTTCTAAAAACAAATGCCTCATGGCGGATTTCCCATCCATCAATGGATGGTAAATTTTGTTTTTATCATTCACTGACCACAGAAACCAATGCATGGTCAAGCAACAGCAATGACACACCCTTGTGTATAGGCATGAGACCCTCATGTCATTTAACAGGATTCAGCACCACCCACAAGACAGCTACCTGTCATGTCATGTCAAACCTGCACAGGTGTGCTAGATTATTATTATTTAGTTTTATTTTATTTTTTTACACCAATCAGTGTGCAAACATGGTCATTAAAACGCTAAATGAATAGACGTTCATAAACCAGTCAGTGCAACTCATCATTTTGGTCTCCAATTCTCAAACTCAAATTCTCACCCACGGAGGATTAAATGAGAATCTTTCTTGTTTAACACTGGAATGGGGTGGTGCACTGTTCACTACCCGAAGATACTGCCACATCGGGTCAATGCATAGGGCGACAGAAGCAAGCTTCCAAATCAGCTCCCTTTCTCAAAAATCCATTTAATTTATGGTCCCCAGATAGGGAACGTATGTATCAGTATGTGCTCACAAGTCACCCAAGTGCAAGTATTCACACAAAAAAAAACGTGCCTCAGGATGCGATCTGTCGCAAGATCCTTTCTTTTTTTACACTTGATCTAAGCCAAAAGGCCTAGAGGGGATAACCGGGAAAGGGGTGGACCCAACCATGTCCCCTTCATGAGCACTCACATTACTCATAGGAATGGAAGGAAGGCTGGCAGCCAACCAGCCTCCCATACACTTTCTGGGTGGGTGGCAGTCAGCCACCCATACATACATACAGCACAGGCTAAACCCACATCATCACTTAAAAAAAGGACAGGCGACCATTGCACTCTGATGGAGCATTTAGCAATGCAATCCATAGCCTGGCTTTTGCCTGAACCCCCATCACTCCTCCTCTTGCATATAAGACAATATTTCAGATCTGCATATGAAAACAACACGCCTACCTTTGTTGCACATAGCTGCCTGCCTGTCTCTAGTTACCCCACTGGCTGTAGCTGCGTCCCTTCCGACATGGAATAACACCAACTGTAACGATAAACTGAAAATTAACAGTATAAACCTGCATCATTTTGGACTCTGGTATTTGCTGAATCCGGGTGACCTGACAATCGATGGTGGTGCCGCTGGTGATTCTGGCCTTCTTGGAATCTGTTGGGCCTATGTGTTAGCTCACACATCACTTGGGTATCCATGGTAACTACCACAACATGGTCATCTGCAGTTTACATCTAGCCCGTGGCATTGAATGGCATTTTAAAAGTGCTAAGGGTCCTGGTGCAATAATCCTCCCATGAGGATCAGCCTCAACGGCTTTGTAGATTGCACTCATGTCAGCAACTCCATATACATTTTTTTTTCTTCATGCTTCTTTCTTCATCCTTTTTTCTTTCTGTCATTCAGACTTTCATTCATTCGATCTCTCTCACTCACTTGCTTTAACTCATTTGTTCTCACTCACTCACTCACTCAATCACTCACTCACTCATTCACTCTCACTCACTCTCACTCTCTCACTCACTCGCTCACTAAGTCAGTCTCTCTCTCTCTCTCTCTTTTTCTTTTTATATATATTTTTTTCCGTCTTCTTCTTCTTCTTCTTCTTCTTCTTCTTCTTCTTCTTCTTCTTCTTCTTCTTCTTCTTCTTCTTCAGACCCTGTCATAGCACTAATGCCTTTCCAATACCACCAGCAGATGGAGACACTCCATTGCAACATTGGTTGTGAGCAGCAGTTTCTAAAAACAAATGCCTCATGGCGGATTTCCCATCCATCAATGGATGGTAAATTTTGTTTTTATCATTCACTGACCACAGAAACCAATGCATGGTCAAGCAACAGCAATGACACACCCTTGTGTATAGGCATGAGACCCTCATGTCATTTAACAGGATTCAGCACCACCCACAAGACAGCTACCTGTCATGTCATGTCAAACCTGCACAGGTGTGCTAGATTATTATTATTTAGTTTTATTTTATTTTTTTACACCAATCAGTGTGCAAACATGGTCATTAAAACGCTAAATGAATAGACGTTCATAAACCAGTCAGTGCAACTCATCATTTTGGTCTCCAATTCTCAAACTCAAATTCTCACCCACGGAGGATTAAATGAGAATCTTTCTTGTTTAACACTGGAATGGGGTGGTGCACTGTTCACTACCCGAAGATACTGCCACATCGGGTCAATGCATAGGGCGACAGAAGCAAGCTTCCAAATCAGCTCCCTTTCTCAAAAATCCATTTAATTTATGGTCCCCAGATAGGGAACGTATGTATCAGTATGTGCTCACAAGTCACCCAAGTGCAAGTATTCACACAAAAAAAAACGTGCCTCAGGATGCGATCTGTCGCAAGATCCTTTCTTTTTTTACACTTGATCTAAGCCAAAAGGCCTAGAGGGGATAACCGGGAAAGGGGTGGACCCAACCATGTCCCCTTCATGAGCACTCACATTACTCATAGGAATGGAAGGAAGGCTGGCAGCCAACCAGCCTCCCATACACTTTCTGGGTGGGTGGCAGTCAGCCACCCATACATACATACAGCACAGGCTAAACCCACATCATCACTTAAAAAAAGGACAGGCGACCATTGCACTCTGATGGAGCATTTAGCAATGCAATCCATAGCCTGGCTTTTGCCTGAACCCCCATCACTCCTCCTCTTGCATATAAGACAATATTTCAGATCTGCATATGAAAACAACACGCCTACCTTTGTTGCACATAGCTGCCTGCCTGTCTCTAGTTACCCCACTGGCTGTAGCTGCGTCCCTTCCGACATGGAATAACACCAACTGTAACGATAAACTGAAAATTAACAGTATAAACCTGCATCATTTTGGACTCTGGTATTTGCTGAATCCGGGTGACCTGACAATCGATGGTGGTGCCGCTGGTGATTCTGGCCTTCTTGGAATCTGTTGGGCCTATGTGTTAGCTCACACATCACTTGGGTATCCATGGTAACTACCACAACATGGTCATCTGCAGTTTACATCTAGCCCGTGGCATTGAATGGCATTTTAAAAGTGCTAAGGGTCCTGGTGCAATAATCCTCCCATGAGGATCAGCCTCAACGGCTTTGTAGATTGCACTCATGTCAGCAACTCCATATACATTTTTTTTTCTTCATGCTTCTTTCTTCATCCTTTTTTCTTTCTGTCATTCAGACTTTCATTCATTCGATCTCTCTCACTCACTTGCTTTAACTCATTTGTTCTCACTCACTCACTCACTCACTCACTCAATCACTCACTCACTCATTCACTCTCACTCACTCTCACTCTCTCACTCACTCGCTCACTAAGTCAGTCTCTCTCTCTCTCTCTCTTTTTCTTTTTATATATATTTTTTTCCGTCTTCTTCTTCTTCTTCTTCTTCTTCTTCTTCAGACCCTGTCATAGCACTAATGCCTTTCCAATACCACCAGCAGATGGAGACACTCCATTGCAACATTGGTTGTGAGCAGCAGTTTCTAAAAACAAATGCCTCATGGCGGATTTCCCATCCATCAATGGATGGTAAATTTTGTTTTTATCATTCACTGACCACAGAAACCAATGCATGGTCAAGCAACAGCAATGACACACCCTTGTGTATAGGCATGAGACCCTCATGTCATTTAACAGGATTCAGCACCACCCACAAGACAGCTACCTGTCATGTCATGTCAAACCTGCACAGGTGTGCTAGATTATTATTATTTAGTTTTATTTTATTTTTTTACACCAATCAGTGTGCAAACATGGTCATTAAAACGCTAAATGAATAGACGTTCATAAACCAGTCAGTGCAACTCATCATTTTGGTCTCCAATTCTCAAACTCAAATTCTCACCCACGGAGGATTAAATGAGAATCTTTCTTGTTTAACACTGGAATGGGGTGGTGCACTGTTCACTACCCGAAGATACTGCCACATCGGGTCAATGCATAGGGCGACAGAAGCAAGCTTCCAAATCAGCTCCCTTTCTCAAAAATCCATTTAATTTATGGTCCCCAGATAGGGAACGTATGTATCAGTATGTGCTCACAAGTCACCCAAGTGCAAGTATTCACACAAAAAAAAAACGTGCCTCAGGATGCGATCTGTCGCAAGATCCTTTCTTTTTTTACACTTGATCTAAGCCAAAAGGCCTAGAGGGGATAACCGGGAAAGGGGTGGACCCAACCATGTCCCCTTCATGAGCACTCACATTACTCATAGGAATGGAAGGAAGGCTGGCAGCCAACCAGCCTCCCATACACTTTCTGGGTGGGTGGCAGTCAGCCACCCATACATACATACAGCACAGGCTAAACCCACATCATCACTTAAAAAAAGGACAGGCGACCATTGCACTCTGATGGAGCATTTAGCAATGCAATCCATAGCCTGGCTTTTGCCTGAACCCCCATCACTCCTCCTCTTGCATATAAGACAATATTTCAGATCTGCATATGAAAACAACACGCCTACCTTTGTTGCACATAGCTGCCTGCCTGTCTCTAGTTACCCCACTGGCTGTAGCTGCGTCCCTTCCGACATGGAATAACACCAACTGTAACGATAAACTGAAAATTAACAGTATAAACCTGCATCATTTTGGACTCTGGTATTTGCTGAATCCGGGTGACCTGACAATCGATGGTGGTGCCGCTGGTGATTCTGGCCTTCTTGGAATCTGTTGGGCCTATGTGTTAGCTCACACATCACTTGGGTATCCATGGTAACTACCACAACATGGTCATCTGCAGTTTACATCTAGCCCGTGGCATTGAATGGCATTTTAAAAGTGCTAAGGGTCCTGGTGCAATAATCCTCCCATGAGGATCAGCCTCAACGGCTTTGTAGATTGCACTCATGTCAGCAACTCCATATACATTTTTTTTTCTTCATGCTTCTTTCTTCATCCTTTTTTCTTTCTGTCATTCAGACTTTCATTCATTCGATCTCTCTCACTCACTTGCTTTAACTCATTTGTTCTCACTCACTCACTCACTCACTCAATCACTCACTCACTCATTCACTCTCACTCACTCTCACTCTCTCACTCACTCGCTCACTAAGTCAGTCTCTCTCTCTCTCTCTCTTTTTCTTTTTATATATATTTTTTTCCGTCTTCTTCTTCTTCTTCTTCTTCTTCTTCTTCTTCTTCAGACCCTGTCATAGCACTAATGCCTTTCCAATACCACCAGCAGATGGAGACACTCCATTGCAACATTGGTTGTGAGCAGCAGTTTCTAAAAACAAATGCCTCATGGCGGATTTCCCATCCATCAATGGATGGTAAATTTTGTTTTTATCATTCACTGACCACAGAAACCAATGCATGGTCAAGCAACAGCAATGACACACCCTTGTGTATAGGCATGAGACCCTCATGTCATTTAACAGGATTCAGCACCACCCACAAGACAGCTACCTGTCATGTCATGTCAAACCTGCACAGGTGTGCTAGATTATTATTATTTAGTTTTATTTTATTTTTTTACACCAATCAGTGTGCAAACATGGTCATTAAAACGCTAAATGAATAGACGTTCATAAACCAGTCAGTGCAACTCATCATTTTGGTCTCCAATTCTCAAACTCAAATTCTCACCCACGGAGGATTAAATGAGAATCTTTCTTGTTTAACACTGGAATGGGGTGGTGCACTGTTCACTACCCGAAGATACTGCCACATCGGGTCAATGCATAGGGCGACAGAAGCAAGCTTCCAAATCAGCTCCCTTTCTCAAAAATCCATTTAATTTATGGTCCCCAGATAGGGAACGTATGTATCAGTATGTGCTCACAAGTCACCCAAGTGCAAGTATTCACACAAAAAAAAACGTGCCTCAGGATGCGATCTGTCGCAAGATCCTTTCTTTTTTTACACTTGATCTAAGCCAAAAGGCCTAGAGGGGATAACCGGGAAAGGGGTGGACCCAACCATGTCCCCTTCATGAGCACTCACATTACTCATAGGAATGGAAGGAAGGCTGGCAGCCAACCAGCCTCCCATACACTTTCTGGGTGGGTGGCAGTCAGCCACCCATACATACATACAGCACAGGCTAAACCCACATCATCACTTAAAAAAAGGACAGGCGACCATTGCACTCTGATGGAGCATTTAGCAATGCAATCCATAGCCTGGCTTTTGCCTGAACCCCCATCACTCCTCCTCTTGCATATAAGACAATATTTCAGATCTGCATATGAAAACAACACGCCTACCTTTGTTGCACATAGCTGCCTGCCTGTCTCTAGTTACCCCACTGGCTGTAGCTGCGTCCCTTCCGACATGGAATAACACCAACTGTAACGATAAACTGAAAATTAACAGTATAAACCTGCATCATTTTGGACTCTGGTATTTGCTGAATCCGGGTGACCTGACAATCGATGGTGGTGCCGCTGGTGATTCTGGCCTTCTTGGAATCTGTTGGGCCTATGTGTTAGCTCACACATCACTTGGGTATCCATGGTAACTACCACAACATGGTCATCTGCAGTTTACGTCTAGCCCGTGGCATTGAATGGCATTTTAAAAGTGCTAAGGGTCCTGGTGCAATAATCCTCCCATGAGGATCAGCCTCAACGGCTTTGTAGATTGCACTCATGTCAGCAACTCCATATACATTTTTTTTTCTTCATGCTTCTTTCTTCATCCTTTTTTCTTTCTGTCATTCAGACTTTCATTCATTCGATCTCTCTCACTCACTTGCTTTAACTCATTTGTTCTCACTCACTCACTCACTCACTCAATCACTCACTCACTCATTCACTCTCACTCACTCTCACTCTCTCACTCACTCGCTCACTAAGTCAGTCTCTCTCTCTCTCTCTCTTTTTCTTTTTATATATATTTTTTTCCGTCTTCTTCTTCTTCTTCTTCTTCTTCTTCTTCTTCAGACCCTGTCATAGCACTAATGCCTTTCCAATACCACCAGCAGATGGAGACACTCCATTGCAACATTGGTTGTGAGCAGCAGTTTCTAAAAACAAATGCCTCATGGCGGATTTCCCATCCATCAATGGATGGTAAATTTTGTTTTTATCATTCACTGACCACAGAAACCAATGCATGGTCAAGCAACAGCAATGACACACCCTTGTGTATAGGCATGAGACCCTCATGTCATTTAACAGGATTCAGCACCACCCACAAGACAGCTACCTGTCATGTCATGTCAAACCTGCACAGGTGTGCTAGATTATTATTATTTAGTTTTATTTTATTTTTTTACACCAATCAGTGTGCAAACATGGTCATTAAAACGCTAAATGAATAGACGTTCATAAACCAGTCAGTGCAACTCATCATTTTGGTCTCCAATTCTCAAACTCAAATTCTCACCCACGGAGGATTAAATGAGAATCTTTCTTGTTTAACACTGGAATGGGGTGGTGCACTGTTCACTACCCGAAGATACTGCCACATCGGGTCAATGCATAGGGCGACAGAAGCAAGCTTCCAAATCAGCTCCCTTTCTCAAAAATCCATTTAATTTATGGTCCCCAGATAGGGAACGTATGTATCAGTATGTGCTCACAAGTCACCCAAGTGCAAGTATTCACACAAAAAAAAACGTGCCTCAGGATGCGATCTGTCGCAAGATCCTTTCTTTTTTTACACTTGATCTAAGCCAAAAGGCCTAGAGGGGATAACCGGGAAAGGGGTGGACCCAACCATGTCCCCTTCATGAGCACTCACATTACTCATAGGAATGGAAGGAAGGCTGGCAGCCAACCAGCCTCCCATACACTTTCTGGGTGGGTGGCAGTCAGCCACCCATACATACATACAGCACAGGCTAAACCCACATCATCACTTAAAAAAAGGACAGGCGACCATTGCACTCTGATGGAGCATTTAGCAATGCAATCCATAGCCTGGCTTTTGCCTGAACCCCCATCACTCCTCCTCTTGCATATAAGACAATATTTCAGATCTGCATATGAAAACAACACGCCTACCTTTGTTGCACATAGCTGCCTGCCTGTCTCTAGTTACCCCACTGGCTGTAGCTGCGTCCCTTCCGACATGGAATAACACCAACTGTAACGATAAACTGAAAATTAACAGTATAAACCTGCATCATTTTGGACTCTGGTATTTGCTGAATCCGGGTGACCTGACAATCGATGGTGGTGCCGCTGGTGATTCTGGCCTTCTTGGAATCTGTTGGGCCTATGTGTTAGCTCACACATCACTTGGGTATCCATGGTAACTACCACAACATGGTCATCTGCAGTTTACATCTAGCCCGTGGCACTGAATGGCATTTTAAAAGTGCTAAGGGTCCTGGTGCAATAATCCTCCCATGAGGATCAGCCTCAACGGCTTTGTAGATTGCACTCATGTCAGCAACTCCATATACATTTTTTTTTCTTCATGCTTCTTTCTTCATCCTTTTTTCTTTCTGTCATTCAGACTTTCATTCATTCGATCTCTCTCACTCACTTGCTTTAACTCATTTGTTCTCACTCACTCACTCACTCACTCACTCAATCACTCACTCACTCATTCACTCTAACTCACTCTCACTCTCTCACTCACTCGCTCACTAAGTCAGTCTCTCTCTCTCTCTCTCTTTTTCTTTTTATATATATTTTTTTCCGTCTTCTTCTTCTTCTTCTTCTTCTTCTTCTTCTTCTTCTTCTTCAGACCCTGTCATAGCACTAATGCCTTTCCAATACCACCAGCAGATGGAGACACTCCATTGCAACATTGGTTGTGAGCAGCAGTTTCTAAAAACAAATGCCTCATGGCGGATTTCCCATCCATCAATGGATGGTAAATTTTGTTTTTATCATTCACTGACCACAGAAACCAATGCATGGTCAAGCAACAGCAATGACACACCCTTGTGTATAGGCATGAGACCCTCATGTCATTTAACAGGATTCAGCACCACCCACAAGACAGCTACCTGTCATGTCATGTCAAACCTGCACAGGTGTGCTAGATTATTATTATTTAGTTTTATTTTATTTTTTTACACCAATCAGTGTGCAAACATGGTCATTAAAACGCTAAATGAATAGACGTTCATAAACCAGTCAGTGCAACTCATCATTTTGGTCTCCAATTCTCAAACTCAAATTCTCACCCACGGAGGATTAAATGAAAATCTTTCTTGTTTAACACTGGAATGGGGTGGTGCACTGTTCACTACCCGAAGATACTGCCACATCGGGTCAATGCATAGGGCGACAGAAGCAAGCTTCCAAATCAGCTCCCTTTCTCAAAAATCCATTTAATTTATGGTCCCCAGATAGGGAACGTATGTATCAGTATGTGCTCACAAGTCACCCAAGTGCAAGTATTCACACAAAAAAAAAACGTGCCTCAGGATGCGATCTGTCGCAAGATCCTTTCTTTTTTTACACTTGATCTAAGCCAAAAGGCCTAGAGGGGATAACCGGGAAAGGGGTGGACCCAACCATGTCCCCTTCATGAGCACTCACATTACTCATAGGAATGGAAGGAAGGCTGGCAGCCAACCAGCCTCCCATACACTTTCTGGGTGGGTGGCAGTCAGCCACCCATACATACATACAGCACAGGCTAAACCCACATCATCACTTAAAAAAAGGACAGGCGACCATTGCACTCTGATGGAGCATTTAGCAATGCAATCCATAGCCTGGCTTTTGCCTGAACCCCCATCACTCCTCCTCTTGCATATAAGACAATATTTCAGATCTGCATATGAAAACAACACGCCTACCTTTGTTGCACATAGCTGCCTGCCTGTCTCTAGTTACCCCACTGGCTGTAGCTGCGTCCCTTCCGACATGGAATAACACCAACTGTAACGATAAACTGAAAATTAACAGTATAAACCTGCATCATTTTGGACTCTGGTATTTGCTGAATCCGGGTGACCTGACAATCGATGGTGGTGCCGCTGGTGATTCTGGCCTTCTTGGAATCTGTTGGGCCTATGTGTTAGCTCACACATCACTTGGGTATCCATGGTAACTACCACAACATGGTCATCTGCAGTTTACGTCTAGCCCGTGGCATTGAATGGCATTTTAAAAGTGCTAAGGGTCCTGGTGCAATAATCCTCCCATGAGGATCAGCCTCAACGGCTTTGTAGATTGCACTCATGTCAGCAACTCCATATACATTTTTTTTTCTTCATGCTTCTTTCTTCATCCTTTTTTCTTTCTGTCATTCAGACTTTCATTCATTCGATCTCTCTCACTCACTTGCTTTAACTCATTTGTTCTCACTCACTCACTCACTCACTCAATCACTCACTCACTCATTCACTCTCACTCACTCTCACTCTCTCACTCACTCGCTCACTAAGTCAGTCTCTCTCTCTCTCTCTCTTTTTCTTTTTATATATATTTTTTTCCGTCTTCTTCTTCTTCTTCTTCTTCTTCTTCAGACCCTGTCATAGCACTAATGCCTTTCCAATACCACCAGCAGATGGAGACACTCCATTGCAACATTGGTTGTGAGCAGCAGTTTCTAAAAACAAATGCCTCATGGCGGATTTCCCATCCATCAATGGATGGTAAATTTTGTTTTTATCATTCACTGACCACAGAAACCAATGCATGGTCAAGCAACAGCAATGACACACCCTTGTGTATAGGCATGAGACCCTCATGTCATTTAACAGGATTCAGCACCACCCACAAGACAGCTACCTGTCATGTCATGTCAAACCTGCACAGGTGTGCTAGATTATTATTATTTAGTTTTATTTAATTTTTTTACACCAATCAGTGTGCAAACATGGTCATTAAAACGCTAAATGAATAGACGTTCATAAACCAGTCAGTGCAACTCATCATTTTGGTCTCCAATTCTCAAACTCAAATTCTCACCCACGGAGGATTAAATGAGAATCTTTCTTGTTTAACACTGGAATGGGGTGGTGCACTGTTCACTACCCGAAGATACTGCCACATCGGGTCAATGCATAGGGCGACAGAAGCAAGCTTCCAAATCAGCTCCCTTTCTCAAAAATCCATTTAATTTATGGTCCCCAGATAGGGAACGTATGTATCAGTATGTGCTCACAAGTCACCCAAGTGCAAGTATTCACACAAAAAAAAAACGTGCCTCAGGATGCGATCTGTCGCAAGATCCTTTCTTTTTTTACACTTGATCTAAGCCAAAAGGCCTAGAGGGGATAACCGGGAAAGGGGTGGACCCAACCATGTCCCCTTCATGAGCACTCACATTACTCATAGGAATGGAAGGAAGGCTGGCAGCCAACCAGCCTCCCATACACTTT
The DNA here is from genome assembly GCF_029499605.1 of Hyla sarda. NCBI lineage: Eukaryota > Metazoa > Chordata > Amphibia > Anura > Hylidae > Hyla > Hyla sarda. The sequence continues at coordinate 140,545 of NW_026610706.1, forward strand.
CTGGGTGGGTGGCAGTCAGCCACCCATACATACATACAGCACAGGCTAAACCCACATCATCACTTAAAAAAAGGACAGGCGACCATTGCACTCTGATGGAGCATTTAGCAATGCAATCCATAGCCTGGCTTTTGCCTGAACCCCCATCACTCCTCCTCTTGCATATAAGACAATATTTCAGATCTGCATATGAAAACAACACGCCTACCTTTGTTGCACATAGCTGCCTGCCTGTCTCTAGTTACCCCACTGGCTGTAGCTGCGTCCCTTCCGACATGGAATAACACCAACTGTAACGATAAACTGAAAATTAACAGTATAAACCTGCATCATTTTGGACTCTGGTATTTGCTGAATCCGGGTGACCTGACAATCGATGGTGGTGCCGCTGGTGATTCTGGCCTTCTTGGAATCTGTTGGGCCTATGTGTTAGCTCACACATCACTTGGGTATCCATGGTAACTACCACAACATGGTCATCTGCAGTTTACATCTAGCCCGTGGCACTGAATGGCATTTTAAAAGTGCTAAGGGTCCTGGTGCAATAATCCTCCCATGAGGATCAGCCTCAACGGCTTTGTAGATTGCACTCATGTCAGCAACTCCATATACATTTTTTTTTCTTCATGCTTCTTTCTTCATCCTTTTTTCTTTCTGTCATTCAGACTTTCATTCATTCGATCTCTCTCACTCACTTGCTTTAACTCATTTGTTCTCACTCACTCACTCACTCACTCAATCACTCACTCACTCATTCACTCTCACTCACTCTCACTCTCTCACTCACTCGCTCACTAAGTCAGTCTCTCTCTCTCTCTCTCTTTTTCTTTTTATATATATTTTTTTCCGTCTTCTTCTTCTTCTTCTTCTTCTTCTTCTTCTTCTTCTTCTTCTTCTTCTTCTTCAGACCCTGTCATAGCACTAATGCCTTTCCAATACCACCAGCAGATGGAGACACTCCATTGCAACATTGGTTGTGAGCAGCAGTTTCTAAAAACAAATGCCTCATGGCGGATTTCCCATCCATCAATGGATGGTAAATTTTGTTTTTATCATTCACTGACCACAGAAACCAATGCATGGTCAAGCAACAGCAATGACACACCCTTGTGTATAGGCATGAGACCCTCATGTCATTTAACAGGATTCAGCACCACCCACAAGACAGCTACCTGTCATGTCATGTCAAACCTGCACAGGTGTGCTAGATTATTATTATTTAGTTTTATTTTATTTTTTTACACCAATCAGTGTGCAAACATGGTCATTAAAACGCTAAATGAATAGACGTTCATAAACCAGTCAGTGCAACTCATCATTTTGGTCTCCAATTCTCAAACTCAAATTCTCACCCACGGAGGATTAAATGAAAATCTTTCTTGTTTAACACTGGAATGGGGTGGTGCACTGTTCACTACCCGAAGATACTGCCACATCGGGTCAATGCATAGGGCGACAGAAGCAAGCTTCCAAATCAGCTCCCTTTCTCAAAAATCCATTTAATTTATGGTCCCCAGATAGGGAACGTATGTATCAGTATGTGCTCACAAGTCACCCAAGTGCAAGTATTCACACAAAAAAAAACGTGCCTCAGGATGCGATCTGTCGCAAGATCCTTTCTTTTTTTACACTTGATCTAAGCCAAAAGGCCTAGAGGGGATAACCGGGAAAGGGGTGGACCCAACCATGTCCCCTTCATGAGCACTCACATTACTCATAGGAATGGAAGGAAGGCTGGCAGCCAACCAGCCTCCCATACACTTTCTGGGTGGGTGGCAGTCAGCCACCCATACATACATACAGCACAGGCTAAACCCACATCATCACTTAAAAAAAGGACAGGCGACCATTGCACTCTGATGGAGCATTTAGCAATGCAATCCATAGCCTGGCTTTTGCCTGAACCCCCATCACTCCTCCTCTTGCATATAAGACAATATTTCAGATCTGCATATGAAAACAACACGCCTACCTTTGTTGCACATAGCTGCCTGCCTGTCTCTAGTTACCCCACTGGCTGTAGCTGCGTCCCTTCCGACATGGAATAACACCAACTGTAACGATAAACTGAAAATTAACAGTATAAACCTGCATCATTTTGGACTCTGGTATTTGCTGAATCCGGGTGACCTGACAATCGATGGTGGTGCCGCTGGTGATTCTGGCCTTCTTGGAATCTGTTGGGCCTATGTGTTAGCTCACACATCACTTGGGTATCCATGGTAACTACCACAACATGGTCATCTGCAGTTTACATCTAGCCCGTGGCATTGAATGGCATTTTAAAAGTGCTAAGGGTCCTGGTGCAATAATCCTCCCATGAGGATCAGCCTCAACGGCTTTGTAGATTGCACTCATGTCAGCAACTCCATATACATTTTTTTTTCTTCATGCTTCTTTCTTCATCCTTTTTTCTTTCTGTCATTCAGACTTTCATTCATTCGATCTCTCTCACTCACTTGCTTTAACTCATTTGTTCTCACTCACTCACTCACTCACTCACTCAATCACTCACTCACTCATTCACTCTCACTCACTCTCACTCTCTCACTCACTCGCTCACTAAGTCAGTCTCTCTCTCTCTCTCTCTTTTTCTTTTTATATATATTTTTTTCCGTCTTCTTCTTCTTCTTCTTCTTCTTCAGACCCTGTCATAGCACTAATGCCTTTCCAATACCACCAGCAGATGGAGACACTCCATTGCAACATTGGTTGTGAGCAGCAGTTTCTAAAAACAAATGCCTCATGGCGGATTTCCCATCCATCAATGGATGGTAAATTTTGTTTTTATCATTCACTGACCACAGAAACCAATGCATGGTCAAGCAACAGCAATGACACACCCTTGTGTATAGGCATGAGACCCTCATGTCATTTAACAGGATTCAGCACCACCCACAAGACAGCTACCTGTCATGTCATGTCAAACCTGCACAGGTGTGCTAGATTATTATTATTTAGTTTTATTTTATTTTTTTACACCAATCAGTGTGCAAACATGGTCATTAAAACGCTAAATGAATAGACGTTCATAAACCAGTCAGTGCAACTCATCATTTTGGTCTCCAATTCTCAAACTCAAATTCTCACCCACGGAGGATTAAATGAGAATCTTTCTTGTTTAACACTGGAATGGGGTGGTGCACTGTTCACTACCCGAAGATACTGCCACATCGGGTCAATGCATAGGGCGACAGAAGCAAGCTTCCAAATCAGCTCCCTTTCTCAAAAATCCATTTAATTTATGGTCCCCAGATAGGGAACGTATGTATCAGTATGTGCTCACAAGTCACCCAAGTGCAAGTATTCACACAAAAAAAAACGTGCCTCAGGATGCGATCTGTCGCAAGATCCTTTCTTTTTTTACACTTGATCTAAGCCAAAAGGCCTAGAGGGGATAACCGGGAAAGGGGTGGACCCAACCATGTCCCCTTCATGAGCACTCACATTACTCATAGGAATGGAAGGAAGGCTGGCAGCCAACCAGCCTCCCATACACTTTCTGGGTGGGTGGCAGTCAGCCACCCATACATACATACAGCACAGGCTAAACCCACATCATCACTTAAAAAAAGGACAGGCGACCATTGCACTCTGATGGAGCATTTAGCAATGCAATCCATAGCCTGGCTTTTGCCTGAACCCCCATCACTCCTCCTCTTGCATATAAGACAATATTTCAGATCTGCATATGAAAACAACACGCCTACCTTTGTTGCACATAGCTGCCTGCCTGTCTCTAGTTACCCCACTGGCTGTAGCTGCGTCCCTTCCGACATGGAATAACACCAACTGTAACGATAAACTGAAAATTAACAGTATAAACCTGCATCATTTTGGACTCTGGTATTTGCTGAATCCGGGTGACCTGACAATCGATGGTGGTGCCGCTGGTGATTCTGGCCTTCTTGGAATCTGTTGGGCCTATGTGTTAGCTCACACATCACTTGGGTATCCATGGTAACTACCACAACATGGTCATCTGCAGTTTACATCTAGCCCGTGGCATTGAATGGCATTTTAAAAGTGCTAAGGGTCCTGGTGCAATAATCCTCCCATGAGGATCAGCCTCAACGGCTTTGTAGATTGCACTCATGTCAGCAACTCCATATACATTTTTTTTTCTTCATGCTTCTTTCTTCATCCTTTTTTCTTTCTGTCATTCAGACTTTCATTCATTCGATCTCTCTCACTCACTTGCTTTAACTCATTTGTTCTCACTCACTCACTCACTCACTCAATCACTCACTCACTCATTCACTCTCACTCACTCTCACTCTCTCACTCACTCGCTCACTAAGTCAGTCTCTCTCTCTCTCTCTCTTTTTCTTTTTATATATATTTTTTTCCGTCTTCTTCTTCTTCTTCTTCTTCTTCTTCTTCTTCAGACCCTGTCATAGCACTAATGCCTTTCCAATACCACCAGCAGATGGAGACACTCCATTGCAACATTGGTTGTGAGCAGCAGTTTCTAAAAACAAATGCCTCATGGCGGATTTCCCATCCATCAATGGATGGTAAATTTTGTTTTTATCATTCACTGACCACAGAAACCAATGCATGGTCAAGCAACAGCAATGACACACCCTTGTGTATAGGCATGAGACCCTCATGTCATTTAACAGGATTCAGCACCACCCACAAGACAGCTACCTGTCATGTCATGTCAAACCTGCACAGGTGTGCTAGATTATTATTATTTAGTTTTATTTTATTTTTTTACACCAATCAGTGTGCAAACATGGTCATTAAAACGCTAAATGAATAGACGTTCATAAACCAGTCAGTGCAACTCATCATTTTGGTCTCCAATTCTCAAACTCAAATTCTCACCCACGGAGGATTAAATGAGAATCTTTCTTGTTTAACACTGGAATGGGGTGGTGCACTGTTCACTACCCGAAGATACTGCCACATCGGGTCAATGCATAGGGCGACAGAAGCAAGCTTCCAAATCAGCTCCCTTTCTCAAAAATCCATTTAATTTATGGTCCCCAGATAGGGAACGTATGTATCAGTATGTGCTCACAAGTCACCCAAGTGCAAGTATTCACACAAAAAAAAACGTGCCTCAGGATGCGATCTGTCGCAAGATCCTTTCTTTTTTTACACTTGATCTAAGCCAAAAGGCCTAGAGGGGATAACCGGGAAAGGGGTGGACCCAACCATGTCCCCTTCATGAGCACTCACATTACTCATAGGAATGGAAGGAAGGCTGGCAGCCAACCAGCCTCCCATACACTTTCTGGGTGGGTGGCAGTCAGCCACCCATACATACATACAGCACAGGCTAAACCCACATCATCACTTAAAAAAAGGACAGGCGACCATTGCACTCTGATGGAGCATTTAGCAATGCAATCCATAGCCTGGCTTTTGCCTGAACCCCCATCACTCCTCCTCTTGCATATAAGACAATATTTCAGATCTGCATATGAAAACAACACGCCTACCTTTGTTGCACATAGCTGCCTGCCTGTCTCTAGTTACCCCACTGGCTGTAGCTGCGTCCCTTCCGACATGGAATAACACCAACTGTAACGATAAACTGAAAATTAACAGTATAAACCTGCATCATTTTGGACTCTGGTATTTGCTGAATCCGGGTGACCTGACAATCGATGGTGGTGCCGCTGGTGATTCTGGCCTTCTTGGAATCTGTTGGGCCTATGTGTTAGCTCACACATCACTTGGGTATCCATGGTAACTACCACAACATGGTCATCTGCAGTTTACATCTAGCCCGTGGCATTGAATGGCATTTTAAAAGTGCTAAGGGTCCTGGTGCAATAATCCTCCCATGAGGATCAGCCTCAACGGCTTTGTAGATTGCACTCATGTCAGCAACTCCATATACATTTTTTTTTCTTCATGCTTCTTTCTTCATCCTTTTTTCTTTCTGTCATTCAGACTTTCATTCATTCGATCTCTCTCACTCACTTGCTTTAACTCATTTGTTCTCACTCACTCACTCACTCACTCAATCACTCACTCACTCATTCACTCTCACTCACTCTCACTCTCTCACTCACTCGCTCACTAAGTCAGTCTCTCTCTCTCTCTCTCTTTTTCTTTTTATATATATTTTTTTCCGTCTTCTTCTTCTTCTTCTTCTTCTTCTTCTTCAGACCCTGTCATAGCACTAATGCCTTTCCAATACCACCAGCAGATGGAGACACTCCATTGCAACATTGGTTGTGAGCAGCAGTTTCTAAAAACAAATGCCTCATGGCGGATTTCCCATCCATCAATGGATGGTAAATTTTGTTTTTATCATTCACTGACCACAGAAACCAATGCATGGTCAAGCAACAGCAATGACACACCCTTGTGTATAGGCATGAGACCCTCATGTCATTTAACAGGATTCAGCACCACCCACAAGACAGCTACCTGTCATGTCATGTCAAACCTGCACAGGTGTGCTAGATTATTATTATTTAGTTTTATTTTATTTTTTTTACACCAATCAGTGTGCAAACATGGTCATTAAAACGCTAAATGAATAGACGTTCATAAACCAGTCAGTGCAACTCATCATTTTGGTCTCCAATTCTCAAACTCAAATTCTCACCCACGGAGGATTAAATGAGAATCTTTCTTGTTTAACACTGGAATGGGGTGGTGCACTGTTCACTACCCGAAGATACTGCCACATCGGGTCAATGCATAGGGCGACAGAAGCAAGCTTCCAAATCAGCTCCCTTTCTCAAAAATCCATTTAATTTATGGTCCCCAGATAGGGAACGTATGTATCAGTATGTGCTCACAAGTCACCCAAGTGCAAGTATTCACACAAAAAAAAACGTGCCTCAGGATGCGATCTGTCGCAAGATCCTTTCTTTTTTTACACTTGATCTAAGCCAAAAGGCCTAGAGGGGATAACCGGGAAAGGGGTGGACCCAACCATGTCCCCTTCATGAGCACTCACATTACTCATAGGAATGGAAGGAAGGCTGGCAGCCAACAAGCCTCCCATACACTTTCTGGGTGGGTGGCAGTCAGCCACCCATACATACATACAGCACAGGCTAAACCCACATCATCACTTAAAAAAAGGACAGGCGACCATTGCACTCTGATGGAGCATTTAGCAATGCAATCCATAGCCTGGCTTTTGCCTGAACCCCCATCACTCCTCCTCTTGCATATAAGACAATATTTCAGATCATATGAAAACAACACGCCTACCTTTGTTGCACATAGCTGCCTGCCTGTCTCTAGTTACCCCACTGGCTGTAGCTGCGTCCCTTCCGACATGGAATAACACCAACTGTAACGATAAACTGAAAATTAACAGTATAAACCTGCATCATTTTGGACTCTGGTATTTGCTGAATCCGGGTGACCTGACAATCGATGGTGGTGCCGCTGGTGATTCTGGCCTTCTTGGAATCTGTTGGGCCTATGTGTTAGCTCACACATCACTTGGGTATCCATGGTAACTACCACAACATGGTCATCTGCAGTTTACATCTAGCCCGTGGCATTGAATGGCATTTTAAAAGTGCTAAGGGTCCTGGTGCAATAATCCTCCCATGAGGATCAGCCTCAACGGCTTTGTAGATTGCACTCATGTCAGCAACTCCATATACATTTTTTTTTCTTCATGCTTCTTTCTTCATCCTTTTTTCTTTCTGTCATTCAGACTTTCATTCATTCGATCTCTCTCACTCACTTGCTTTAACTCATTTGTTCTCACTCACTCACTCACTCACTCAATCACTCACTCACTCATTCACTCTCACTCACTCTCACTCTCTCACTCACTCGCTCACTAAGTCAGTCTCTCTCTCTCTCTCTCTCTTTTTCTTTTTATATATATTTTTTTCCGTCTTCTTCTTCTTCTTCTTCTTCTTCTTCTTCTTCTTCTTCAGACCGTCATAGCACTAATGCCTTTCCAATACCACCAGCAGATGGAGACACTCCATTGCAACATTGGTTGTGAGCAGCAGTTTCTAAAAACAAATGCCTCATGGCGGATTTCCCATCCATCAATGGATGGTAAATTTTGTTTTTATCATTCACTGACCACAGAAACCAATGCATGGTCAAGCAACAGCAATGACACACCCTTGTGTATAGGCATGAGACCCTCATGTCATTTAACAGGATTCAGCACCACCCACAAGACAGCTACCTGTCATGTCATGTCAAACCTGCACAGGTGTGCTAGATTATTATTATTTAGTTTTATTTTATTTTTTTACACCAATCAGTGTGCAAACATGGTCATTAAAACGCTAAATGAATAGACGTTCATAAACCAGTCAGTGCAACTCATCATTTTGGTCTCCAATTCTCAAACTCAAATTCTCACCCACGGAGGATTAAATGAGAATCTTTCTTGTTTAACACTGGAATGGGGTGGTGCACTGTTCACTACCCAAAGATACTGCCACATCGGGTCAATGCATAGGGCGACAGAAGCAAGCTTCCAAATCAGCTCCCTTTCTCAAAAATCCATTTAATTTATGGTCCCCAGATAGGGAACGTATGTATCAGTATGTGCTCACAAGTCACCCAAGTGCAAGTATTCACACAAAAAAAAACGTGCCTCAGGATGCGATCTGTCGCAAGATCCTTTCTTTTTTTACACTTGATCTAAGCCAAAAGGCCTAGAGGGGATAACCGGGAAAGGGGTGGACCCAACCATGTCCCCTTCATGAGCACTCACATTACTCATAGGAATGGAAGGAAGGCTGGCAGCCAACCAGCCTCCCATACACTTTCTGGGTGGGTGGCAGTCAGCCACCCATACATACATACAGCACAGGCTAAACCCACATCATCACTTAAAAAAAGGACAGGCGACCATTGCACTCTGATGGAGCATTTAGCAATGCAATCCATAGCCTGGCTTTTGCCTGAACCCCCATCACTCCTCCTCTTGCATATAAGACAATATTTCAGATCTGCATATGAAAACAACACGCCTACCTTTGTTGCACATAGCTGCCTGCCTGTCTCTAGTTACCCCACTGGCTGTAGCTGCGTCCCTTCCGACATGGAATAACACCAACTGTAACGATAAACTGAAAATTAACAGTATAAACCTGCATCATTTTGGACTCTGGTATTTGCTGAATCCGGGTGACCTGACAATCGATGGTGGTGCCGCTGGTGATTCTGGCCTTCTTGGAATCTGTTGGGCCTATGTGTTAGCTCACACATCACTTGGGTATCCATGGTAACTACCACAACATGGTCATCTGCAGTTTACATCTAGCCCGTGGCATTGAATGGCATTTTAAAAGTGCTAAGGGTCCTGGTGCAATAATCCTCCCATGAGGATCAGCCTCAACGGCTTTGTAGATTGCACTCATGTCAGCAACTCCATATACATTTTTTTTTCTTCATGCTTCTTTCTTCATCCTTTTTTCTTTCTGTCATTCAGACTTTCATTCATTCGATCTCTCTCACTCACTTGCTTTAACTCATTTGTTCTCACTCACTCACTCACTCACTCAATCACTCACTCACTCATTCACTCTCACTCACTCTCACTCTCTCACTCACTCGCTCACTAAGTCAGTCTCTCTCTCTCTCTCTCTTTTTCTTTTTATATATATTTTTTTCCGTCTTCTTCTTCTTCTTCTTCTTCTTCTTCTTCTTCTTCTTCAGACCCTGTCATAGCACTAATGCCTTTCCAATACCACCAGCAGATGGAGACACTCCATTGCAACATTGGTTGTGAGCAGCAGTTTCTAAAAACAAATGCCTCATGGCGGATTTCCCATCCATCAATGGATGGTAAATTTTGTTTTTATCATTCACTGACCACAGAAACCAATGCATGGTCAAGCAACAGCAATGACACACCCTTGTGTATAGGCATGAGACCCTCATGTCATTTAACAGGATTCAGCACCACCCACAAGACAGCTACCTGTCATGTCATGTCAAACCTGCACAGGTGTGCTAGATTATTATTATTTAGTTTTATTTTATTTTTTTACACCAATCAGTGTGCAAACATGGTCATTAAAACGCTAAATGAATAGACGTTCATAAACCAGTCAGTGCAACTCATCATTTTGGTCTCCAATTCTCAAACTCAAATTCTCACCCACGGAGGATTAAATGAGAATCTTTCTTGTTTAACACTGGAATGGGGTGGTGCACTGTTCACTACCCGAAGATACTGCCACATCGGGTCAATGCATAGGGCGACAGAAGCAAGCTTCCAAATCAGCTCCCTTTCTCAAAAATCCATTTAATTTATGGTCCCCAGATAGGGAACGTATGTATCAGTATGTGCTCACAAGTCACCCAAGTGCAAGTATTCACACAAAAAAAAACGTGCCTCAGGATGCGATCTGTCGCAAGATCCTTTCTTTTTTTTACACTTGATCTAAGCCAAAAGGCCTAGAGGGGATAACCGGGAAAGGGGTGGACCCAACCATGTCCCCTTCATGAGCACTCACATTACTCATAGGAATGGAAGGAAGGCTGGCAGCCAACCAGCCTCCCATACACTTTCTGGGTGGGTGGCAGTCAGCCACCCATACATACATACAGCACAGGCTAAACCCACATCATCACTTAAAAAAAGGACAGGCGACCATTGCACTCTGATGGAGCATTTAGCAATGCAATCCATAGCCTGGCTTTTGCCTGAACCCCCATCACTCCTCCTCTTGCATATAAGACAATATTTCAGATCTGCATATGAAAACAACACGCCTACCTTTGTTGCACATAGCTGCCTGCCTGTCTCTAGTTACCCCACTGGCTGTAGCTGCGTCCCTTCCGACATGGAATAACACCAACTGTAACGATAAACTGAAAATTAACAGTATAAACCTGCATCATTTTGGACTCTGGTATTTGCTGAATCCGGGTGACCTGACAATCGATGGTGGTGCCGCTGGTGATTCTGGCCTTCTTGGAATCTGTTGGGCCTATGTGTTAGCTCACACATCACTTGGGTATCCATGGTAACTACCACAACATGGTCATCTGCAGTTTACATCTAGCCCGTGGCATTGAATGGCATTTTAAAAGTGCTAAGGGTCCTGGTGCAATAATCCTCCCATGAGGATCAGCCTCAACGGCTTTGTAGATTGCACTCATGTCAGCAACTCCATATACATTTTTTTTTCTTCATGCTTCTTTCTTCATCCTTTTTTCTTTCTGTCATTCAGACTTTCATTCATTCGATCTCTCTCACTCACTTGCTTTAACTCATTTGTTCTCACTCACTCACTCACTCAATCACTCACTCACTCATTCACTCTCACTCACTCTCACTCTCTCACTCACTCGCTCACTAAGTCAGTCTCTCTCTCTCTCTCTCTTTTTCTTTTTATATATATTTTTTTCCGTCTTCTTCTTCTTCTTCTTCTTCTTCTTCTTCTTCTTCAGACCCTGTCATAGCACTAATGCCTTTCCAATACCACCAGCAGATGGAGACACTCCATTGCAACATTGGTTGTGAGCAGCAGTTTCTAAAAACAAATGCCTCATGGCGGATTTCCCATCCATCAATGGATGGTAAATTTTGTTTTTATCATTCACTGACCACAGAAACCAATGCATGGTCAAGCAAGAGCAATGACACACCCTTGTGTATAGGCATGAGACCCTCATGTCATTTAACAGGATTCAGCACCACCCACAAGACAGCTACCTGTCATGTCATGTCAAACCTGCACAGGTGTGCTAGATTATTATTATTTAGTTTTATTTTATTTTTTTACACCAATCAGTGTGCAAACATGGTCATTAAAACGCTAAATGAATAGACGTTCATAAACCAGTCAGTGCAACTCATCATTTTGGTCTCCAATTCTCAAACTCAAATTCTCACCCACGGAGGATTAAATGAGAATCTTTCTTGTTTAACACTGGAATGGGGTGGTGCACTGTTCACTACCCGAAGATACTGCCACATCGGGTCAATGCATAGGGCGACAGAAGCAAGCTTCCAAATCAGCTCCCTTTCTCAAAAATCCATTTAATTTATGGTCCCCAGATAGGGAACGTATGTATCAGTATGTGCTCACAAGTCACCCAAGTGCAAGTATTCACACAAAAAAAAATGTGCCTCAGGATGCGATCTGTCGCAAGATCCTTTCTTTTTTTACACTTGATCTAAGCCAAAAGGCCTAGAGGGGATAACCGGGAAAGGGGTGGACCCAACCATGTCCCCTTCATGAGCACTCACATTACTCATAGGAATGGAAGGAAGGCTGGCAGCCAACCAGCCTCCCATACACTTTCTGGGTGGGTGGCAGTCAGCCACCCATACATACATACAGCACAGGCTAAACCCACATCATCACTTAAAAAAAGGACAGGCGACCATTGCACTCTGATGGAGCATTTAGCAATGCAATCCATAGCCTGGCTTTTGCCTGAACCCCCATCACTCCTCCTCTTGCATATAAGACAATATTTCAGATCTGCATATGAAAACAACACGCCTACCTTTGTTGCACATAGCTGCCTGCCTGTCTCTAGTTACCCCACTGGCTGTAGCTGCGTCCCTTCCGACATGGAATAACACCAACTGTAACGATAAACTGAAAATTAACAGTATAAACCTGCATCATTTTGGACTCTGGTATTTGCTGAATCCGGGTGACCTGACAATCGATGGTGGTGCCGCTGGTGATTCTGGCCTTCTTGGAATCTGTTGGGCCTATGTGTTAGCTCACACATCACTTGGGTATCCATGGTAACTACCACAACATGGTCATCTGCAGTTTACATCTAGCCCGTGGCATTGAATGGCATTTTAAAAGTGCTAAGGGTCCTGGTGCAATAATCCTCCCATGAGGATCAGCCTCAACGGCTTTGTAGATTGCACTCATGTCAGCAACTCCATATACATTTTTTTTTCTTCATGCTTCTTTCTTCATCCTTTTTTCTTTCTGTCATTCAGACTTTCATTCATTCGATCTCTCTCACTCACTTGCTTTAACTCATTTGTTCTCACTCACTCACTCACTCACTCAATCACTCACTCACTCATTCACTCTCACTCACTCTCACTCTCTCACTCACTCGCTCACTAAGTCAGTCTCTCTCTCTCTCTCTCTTTTTCTTTTTATATATATTTTTTTCCGTCTTCTTCTTCTTCTTCTTCTTCTTCAGACCCTGTCATAGCACTAATGCCTTTCCAATACCACCAGCAGATGGAGACACTCCATTGCAACATTGGTTGTGAGCAGCAGTTTCTAAAAACAAATGCCTCATGGCGGATTTCCCATCCATCAATGGATGGTAAATTTTGTTTTTATCATTCACTGACCACAGAAACCAATGCATGGTCAAGCAACAGCAATGACACACCCTTGTGTATAGGCATGAGACCCTCATGTCATTTAACAGGATTCAGCACCACCCACAAGACAGCTACCTGTCATGTCATGTCAAACCTGCACAGGTGTGCTAGATTATTATTATTTAGTTTTATTTTATTTTTTTACACCAATCAGTGTGCAAACATGGTCATTAAAACGCTAAATGAATAGACGTTCATAAACCAGTCAGTGCAACTCATCATTTTGGTCTCCAATTCTCAAACTCAAATTCTCACCCACGGAGGATTAAATGAGAATCTTTCTTGTTTAACACTGGAATGGGGTGGTGCACTGTTCACTACCCGAAGATACTGCCACATCGGGTCAATGCATAGGGCGACAGAAGCAAGCTTCCAAATCAGCTCCCTTTCTCAAAAATCCATTTAATTTATGGTCCCCAGATAGGGAACGTATGTATCAGTATGTGCTCACAAGTCACCCAAGTGCAAGTATTCACACAAAAAAAAACGTGCCTCAGGATGCGATCTGTCGCAAGATCCTTTCTTTTTTTACACTTGATCTAAGCCAAAAGGCCTAGAGGGGATAACCGGGAAAGGGGTGGACCCAACCATGTCCCCTTCATGAGCACTCACATTACTCATAGGAATGGAAGGAAGGCTGGCAGCCAACCAGCCTCCCATACACTTTCTGGGTGGGTGGCAGTCAGCCACCCATACATACATACAGCACAGGCTAAACCCACATCATCACTTAAAAAAAGGACAGGCGACCATTGCACTCTGATGGAGCATTTAGCAATGCAATCCATAGCCTGGCTTTTGCCTGAACCCCCATCACTCCTCCTCTTGCATATAAGACAATATTTCAGATCTGCATATGAAAACAACACGCCTACCTTTGTTGCACATAGCTGCCTGCCTGTCTCTAGTTACCCCACTGGCTGTAGCTGCGTCCCTTCCGACATGGAATAACACCAACTGTAACGATAAACTGAAAATTAACAGTATAAACCTGCATCATTTTGGACTCTGGTATTTGCTGAATCCGGGTGACCTGACAATCGATGGTGGTGCCGCTGGTGATTCTGGCCTTCTTGGAATCTGTTGGGCCTATGTGTTAGCTCACACATCACTTGGGTATCCATGGTAACTACCACAACATGGTCATCTGCAGTTTACATCTAGCCCGTGGCATTGAATGGCATTTTAAAAGTGCTAAGGGTCCTGGTGCAATAATCCTCCCATGAGGATCAGCCTCAACGGCTTTGTAGATTGCACTCATGTCAGCAACTCCATATACATTTTTTTTTCTTCATGCTTCTTTCTTCATCCTTTTTTCTTTCTGTCATTCAGACTTTCATTCATTCGATCTCTCTCACTCACTTGCTTTAACTCATTTGTTCTCACTCACTCACTCAATCACTCACTCACTCATTCACTCTCACTCTCTCACTCACTCGCTCACTAAGTCAGTCTCTCTCTCTCTCTCTCTTTTTCTTTTTATATATATTTTTTTCCGTCTTCTTCTTCTTCTTCTTCAGACCCTGTCATAGCACTAATGCCTTTCCAATACCACCAGCAGATGGAGACACTCCATTGCAACATTGGTTGTGAGCAGCAGTTTCTAAAAACAAATGCCTCATGGCGGATTTCCCATCCATCAATGGATGGTAAATTTTGTTTTTATCATTCACTGACCACAGAAACCAATGCATGGTCAAGCAACAGCAATGACACACCCTTGTGTATAGGCATGAGACCCTCATGTCATTTAACAGGATTCAGCACCACCCACAAGACAGCTACCTGTCATGTCATGTCAAACCTGCACAGGTGTGCTAGATTATTATTATTTAGTTTTATTTTATTTTTTTACACCAATCAGTGTGCAAACATGGTCATTAAAACGCTAAATGAATAGACGTTCATAAACCAGTCAGTGCAACTCATCATTTTGGTCTCCAATTCTCAAACTCAAATTCTCACCCACGGAGGATTAAATGAGAATCTTTCTTGTTTAACACTGGAATGGGGTGGTGCACTGTTCACTACCCGAAGATACTGCCACATCGGGTCAATGCATAGGGCGACAGAAGCAAGCTTCCAAATCAGCTCCCTTTCTCAAAAATCCATTTAATTTATGGTCCCCAGATAGGGAACGTATGTATCAGTATGTGCTCACAAGTCACCCAAGTGCAAGTATTCACACAAAAAAAAACGTGCCTCAGGATGCGATCTGTCGCAAGATCCTTTCTTTTTTTACACTTGATCTAAGCCAAAAGGCCTAGAGGGGATAACCGGGAAAGGGGTGGACCCAACCATGTCCCCTTCATGAGCACTCACATTACTCATAGGAATGGAAGGAAGGCTGGCAGCCAACCAGCCTCCCATACACTTTCTGGGTGGGTGGCAGTCAGCCACCCATACATACATACAGCACAGGCTAAACCCACATCATCACTTAAAAAAAGGACAGGCGACCATTGCACTCTGATGGAGCATTTAGCAATGCAATCCATAGCCTGGCTTTTGCCTGAACCCCCATCACTCCTCCTCTTGCATATAAGACAATATTTCAGATCTGCATATGAAAACAACACGCCTACCTTTGTTGCACATAGCTGCCTGCCTGTCTCTAGTTACCCCACTGGCTGTAGCTGCGTCCCTTCCGACATGGAATAACACCAACTGTAACGATAAACTGAAAATTAACAGTATAAACCTGCATCATTTTGGACTCTGGTATTTGCTGAATCCGGGTGACCTGACAATCGATGGTGGTGCCGCTGGTGATTCTGGCCTTCTTGGAATCTGTTGGGCCTATGTGTTAGCTCACACATCACTTGGGTATCCATGGTAACTACCACAACATGGTCATCTGCAGTTTACATCTAGCCCGTGGCATTGAATGGCATTTTAAAAGTGCTAAGGGTCCTGGTGCAATAATCCTCCCATGAGGATCAGCCTCAACGGCTTTGTAGATTGCACTCATGTCAGCAACTCCATATACATTTTTTTTTCTTCATGCTTCTTTCTTCATCCTTTTTTCTTTCTGTCATTCAGACTTTCATTCATTCGATCTCTCTCACTCACTTGCTTTAACTCATTTGTTCTCACTCACTCACTCACTCACTCACTCAATCACTCACTCACTCATTCACTCTCACTCACTCTCACTCTCTCACTCACTCGCTCACTAAGTCAGTCTCTCTCTCTCTCTCTCTTTTTCTTTTTATATATATTTTTTTCCGTCTTCTTCTTCTTCTTCTTCTTCTTCTTCTTCTTCAGACCCTGTCATAGCACTAATGCCTTTCCAATACCACCAGCAGATGGAGACACTCCATTGCAACATTGGTTGTGAGCAGCAGTTTCTAAAAACAAATGCCTCATGGCGGATTTCCCATCCATCAATGGATGGTAAATTTTGTTTTTATCATTCACTGACCACAGAAACCAATGCATGGTCAAGCAACAGCAATGACACACCCTTGTGTATAGGCATGAGACCCTCATGTCATTTAACAGGATTCAGCACCACCCACAAGACAGCTACCTGTCATGTCATGTCAAACCTGCACAGGTGTGCTAGATTATTATTATTTAGTTTTATTTTATTTTTTTACACCAATCAGTGTGCAAACATGGTCATTAAAACGCTAAATGAATAGACGTTCATAAACCAGTCAGTGCAACTCATCATTTTGGTCTCCAATTCTCAAACTCAAATTCTCACCCACGGAGGATTAAATGAGAATCTTTCTTGTTTAACACTGGAATGGGGTGGTGCACTGTTCACTACCCGAAGATACTGCCACATCGGGTCAATGCATAGGGCGACAGAAGCAAGCTTCCAAATCAGCTCCCTTTCTCAAAAATCCATTTAATTTATGGTCCCCAGATAGGGAACGTATGTATCAGTATGTGCTCACAAGTCACCCAAGTGCAAGTATTCACACAAAAAAAAACATGCCTCAGGATGCGATCTGTCGCAAGATCCTTTCTTTTTTTACACTTGATCTAAGCCAAAAGGCCTAGAGGGGATAACCGGGAAAGGGGTGGACCCAACCATGTCCCCTTCATGAGCACTCACATTACTCATAGGAATGGAAGGAAGGCTGGCAGCCAACCAGCCTCCCATACACTTTCTGGGTGGGTGGCAGTCAGCCACCCATACATACATACAGCACAGGCTAAACCCACATCATCACTTAAAAAAAGGACAGGCGACCATTGCACTCTGATGGAGCATTTAGCAATGCAATCCATAGCCTGGCTTTTGCCTGAACCCCCATCACTCCTCCTCTTGCATATAAGACAATATTTCAGATCTGCATATGAAAACAACACGCCTACCTTTGTTGCACATAGCTGCCTGCCTGTCTCTAGTTACCCCACTGGCTGTAGCTGCGTCCCTTCCGACATGGAATAACACCAACTGTAACGATAAACTGAAAATTAACAGTATAAACCTGCATCATTTTGGACTCTGGTATTTGCTGAATCCGGGTGACCTGACAATCGATGGTGGTGCCGCTGGTGATTCTGGCCTTCTTGGAATCTGTTGGGCCTATGTGTTAGCTCACACATCACTTGGGTATCCATGGTAACTACCACAACATGGTCATCTGCAGTTTACATCTAGCCCGTGGCATTGAATGGCATTTTAAAAGTGCTAAGGGTCCTGGTGCAATAATCCTCCCATGAGGATCAGCCTCAACGGCTTTGTAGATTGCACTCATGTCAGCAACTCCATATACATTTTTTTTTCTTCATGCTTCTTTCTTCATCCTTTTTTCTTTCTGTCATTCAGACTTTCATTCATTCGATCTCTCTCACTCACTTGCTTTAACTCATTTGTTCTCACTCACTCACTCACTCACTCAATCACTCACTCACTCATTCACTCTCACTCACTCTCACTCTCTCACTCACTCGCTCACTAAGTCAGTCTCTCTCTCTCTCTCTCTTTTTCTTTTTATATATATTTTTTTCCGTCTTCTTCTTCTTCTTCTTCAGACCCTGTCATAGCACTAATGCCTTTCCAATACCACCAGCAGATGGAGACACTCCATTGCAACATTGGTTGTGAGCAGCAGTTTCTAAAAACAAATGCCTCATGGCGGATTTCCCATCCATCAATGGATGGTAAATTTTGTTTTTATCATTCACTGACCACAGAAACCAATGCATGGTCAAGCAACAGCAATGACACACCCTTGTGTATAGGCATGAGACCCTCATGTCATTTAACAGGATTCAGCACCACCCACAAGACAGCTACCTGTCATGTCATGTCAAACCTGCACAGGTGTGCTAGATTATTATTATTTAGTTTTATTTTATTTTTTTACACCAATCAGTGTGCAAACATGGTCATTAAAACGCTAAATGAATAGACGTTCATAAACCAGTCAGTGCAACTCATCATTTTGGTCTCCAATTCTCAAACTCAAATTCTCACCCACGGAGGATTAAATGAGAATCTTTCTTGTTTAACACTGGAATGGGGTGGTGCACTGTTCACTACCCGAAGATACTGCCACATCGGGTCAATGCATAGGGCGACAGAAGCAAGCTTCCAAATCAGCTCCCTTTCTCAAAAATCCATTTAATTTATGGTCCCCAGATAGGGAACGTATGTATCAGTATGTGCTCACAAGTCACCCAAGTGCAAGTATTCACACAAAAAAAAACGTGCCTCAGGATGCGATCTGTCGCAAGATCCTTTCTTTTTTTACACTTGATCTAAGCCAAAAGGCCTAGAGGGGATAACCGGGAAAGGGGTGGACCCAACCATGTCCCCTTCATGAGCACTCACATTACTCATAGGAATGGAAGGAAGGCTGGCAGCCAACCAGCCTCCCATACACTTTCTGGGTGGGTGGCAGTCAGCCACCCATACATACATACAGCACAGGCTAAACCCACATCATCACTTAAAAAAAGGACAGGCGACCATTGCACTCTGATGGAGCATTTAGCAATGCAATCCATAGCCTGGCTTTTGCCTGAACCCCCATCACTCCTCCTCTTGCATATAAGACAATATTTCAGATCTGCATATGAAAACAACACGCCTACCTTTGTTGCACATAGCTGCCTGCCTGTCTCTAGTTACCCCACTGGCTGTAGCTGCGTCCCTTCCGACATGGAATAACACCAACTGTAACGATAAACTGAAAATTAACAGTATAAACCTGCATCATTTTGGACTCTGGTATTTGCTGAATCCGGGTGACCTGACAATCGATGGTGGTGCCGCTGGTGATTCTGGCCTTCTTGGAATCTGTTGGGCCTATGTGTTAGCTCACACATCACTTGGGTATCCATGGTAACTACCACAACATGGTCATCTGCAGTTTACATCTAGCCCGTGGCATTGAATGGCATTTTAAAAGTGCTAAGGGTCCTGGTGCAATAATCCTCCCATGAGGATCAGCCTCAACGGCTTTGTAGATTGCACTCATGTCAGCAACTCCATATACATTTTTTTTTCTTCATGCTTCTTTCTTCATCCTTTTTTCTTTCTGTCATTCAGACTTTCATTCATTCGATCTCTCTCACTCACTTGCTTTAACTCATTTGTTCTCACTCACTCACTCACTCACTCAATCACTCACTCACTCATTCACTCTCACTCACTCTCACTCTCTCACTCACTCGCTCACTAAGTCAGTCTCTCTCTCTCTCTCTCTTTTTCTTTTTATATATATTTTTTTCCGTCTTCTTCTTCTTCTTCTTCTTCTTCTTCTTCTTCAGACCCTGTCATAGCACTAATGCCTTTCCAATACCACCAGCAGATGGAGACACTCCATTGCAACATTGGTTGTGAGCAGCAGTTTCTAAAAACAAATGCCTCATGGCGGATTTCCCATCCATCAATGGATGGTAAATTTTGTTTTTATCATTCACTGACCACAGAAACCAATGCATGGTCAAGCAACAGCAATGACACACCCTTGTGTATAGGCATGAGACCCTCATGTCATTTAACAGGATTCAGCACCACCCACAAGACAGCTACCTGTCATGTCATGTCAAACCTGCACAGGTGTGCTAGATTATTATTATTTAGTTTTATTTTATTTTTTTACACCAATCAGTGTGCAAACATGGTCATTAAAACGCTAAATGAATAGACGTTCATAAACCAGTCAGTGCAACTCATCATTTTGGTCTCCAATTCTCAAACTCAAATTCTCACCCACGGAGGATTAAATGAGAATCTTTCTTGTTTAACACTGGAATGGGGTGGTGCACTGTTCACTACCCGAAGATACTGCCACATCGGGTCAATGCATAGGGCGACAGAAGCAAGCTTCCAAATCAGCTCCCTTTCTCAAAAATCCATTTAATTTATGGTCCCCAGATAGGGAACGTATGTATCAGTATGTGCTCACAAGTCACCCAAGTGCAAGTATTCACACAAAAAAAAACGTGCCTCAGGATGCGATCTGTCGCAAGATCCTTTCTTTTTTTACACTTGATCTAAGCCAAAAGGCCTAGAGGGGATAACCGGGAAAGGGGTGGACCCAACCATGTCCCCTTCATGAGCACTCACATTACTCATAGGAATGGAAGGAAGGCTGGCAGCCAACCAGCCTCCCATACACTTTCTGGGTGGGTGGCAGTCAGCCACCCATACATACATACAGCACAGGCTAAACCCACATCATCACTTAAAAAAAGGACAGGCGACCATTGCACTCTGATGGAGCATTTAGCAATGCAATCCATAGCCTGGCTTTTGCCTGAACCCCCATCACTCCTCCTCTTGCATATAAGACAATATTTCAGATCTGCATATGAAAACAACACGCCTACCTTTGTTGCACATAGCTGCCTGCCTGTCTCTAGTTACCCCACTGGCTGTAGCTGCGTCCCTTCCGACATGGAATAACACCAACTGTAACGATAAACTGAAAATTAACAGTATAAACCTGCATCATTTTGGACTCTGGTATTTGCTGAATCCGGGTGACCTGACAATCGATGGTGGTGCCGCTGGTGATTCTGGCCTTCTTGGAATCTGTTGGGCCTATGTGTTAGCTCACACATCACTTGGGTATCCATGGTAACTACCACAACATGGTCATCTGCAGTTTACATCTAGCCCGTGGCATTGAATGGCATTTTAAAAGTGCTAAGGGTCCTGGTGCAATAATCCTCCCATGAGGATCAGCCTCAACGGCTTTGTAGATTGCACTCATGTCAGCAACTCCATATACATTTTTTTTTCTTCATGCTTCTTTCTTCATCCTTTTTTCTTTCTGTCATTCAGACTTTCATTCATTCGATCTCTCTCACTCACTTGCTTTAACTCATTTGTTCTCACTCACTCACTCACTCACTCAATCACTCACTCACTCATTCACTCTCACTCACTCTCACTCTCTCACTCACTCGCTCACTAAGTCAGTCTCTCTCTCTCTCTCTCTTTTTCTTTTTATATATATTTTTTTCCGTCTTCTTCTTCTTCTTCTTCTTCTTCTTCAGACCCTGTCATAGCACTAATGCCTTTCCAATACCACCAGCAGATGGAGACACTCCATTGCAACATTGGTTGTGAGCAGCAGTTTCTAAAAACAAATGCCTCATGGCGGATTTCCCATCCATCAATGGATGGTAAATTTTGTTTTTATCATTCACTGACCACAGAAACCAATGCATGGTCAAGCAACAGCAATGACACACCCTTGTGTATAGGCATGAGACCCTCATGTCATTTAACAGGATTCAGCACCACCCACAAGACAGCTACCTGTCATGTCATGTCAAACCTGCACAGGTGTGCTAGATTATTATTATTTAGTTTTATTTTATTTTTTTACACCAATCAGTGTGCAAACATGGTCATTAAAACGCTAAATGAATAGACGTTCATAAACCAGTCAGTGCAACTCATCATTTTGGTCTCCAATTCTCAAACTCAAATTCTCACCCACGGAGGATTAAATGAGAATCTTTCTTGTTTAACACTGGAATGGGGTGGTGCACTGTTCACTACCCGAAGATACTGCCACATCGGGTCAATGCATAGGGCGACAGAAGCAAGCTTCCAAATCAGCTCCCTTTCTCAAAAATCCATTTAATTTATGGTCCCCAGATAGGGAACGTATGTATCAGTATGTGCTCACAAGTCACCCAAGTGCAAGTATTCACACAAAAAAAAATGTGCCTCAGGATGCGATCTGTCGCAAGATCCTTTCTTTTTTTACACTTGATCTAAGCCAAAAGGCCTAGAGGGGATAACCGGGAAAGGGGTGGACCCAACCATGTCCCCTTCATGAGCACTCACATTACTCATAGGAATGGAAGGAAGGCTGGCAGCCAACCAGCCTCCCATACACTTTCTGGGTGGGTGGCAGTCAGCCACCCATACATACATACAGCACAGGCTAAACCCACATCATCACTTAAAAAAAGGACAGGCGACCATTGCACTCTGATGGAGCATTTAGCAATGCAATCCATAGCCTGGCTTTTGCCTGAACCCCCATCACTCCTCCTCTTGCATATAAGACAATATTTCAGATCTGCATATGAAAACAACACGCCTACCTTTGTTGCACATAGCTGCCTGCCTGTCTCTAGTTACCCCACTGGCTGTAGCTGCGTCCCTTCCGACATGGAATAACACCAACTGTAACGATAAACTGAAAATTAACAGTATAAACCTGCATCATTTTGGACTCTGGTATTTGCTGAATCCGGGTGACCTGACAATCGATGGTGGTGCCGCTGGTGATTCTGGCCTTCTTGGAATCTGTTGGGCCTATGTGTTAGCTCACACATCACTTGGGTATCCATGGTAACTACCACAACATGGTCATCTGCAGTTTACATCTAGCCCGTGGCATTGAATGGCATTTTAAAAGTGCTAAGGGTCCTGGTGCAATAATCCTCCCATGAGGATCAGCCTCAACGGCTTTGTAGATTGCACTCATGTCAGCAACTCCATATACATTTTTTTTTCTTCATGCTTCTTTCTTCATCCTTTTTTCTTTCTGTCATTCAGACTTTCATTCATTCGATCTCTCTCACTCACTTGCTTTAACTCATTTGTTCTCACTCACTCACTCACTCAATCACTCACTCACTCATTCACTCTCACTCACTCTCACTCTCTCACTCACTCGCTCACTAAGTCAGTCTCTCTCTCTCTCTCTCTTTTTCTTTTTATATATATTTTTTTCCGTCTTCTTCTTCTTCTTCTTCTTCTTCTTCTTCTTCAGACCCTGTCATAGCACTAATGCCTTTCCAATACCACCAGCAGATGGAGACACTCCATTGCAACATTGGTTGTGAGCAGCAGTTTCTAAAAACAAATGCCTCATGGCGGATTTCCCATCCATCAATGGATGGTAAATTTTGTTTTTATCATTCACTGACCACAGAAACCAATGCATGGTCAAGCAACAGCAATGACACACCCTTGTGTATAGGCATGAGACCCTCATGTCATTTAACAGGATTCAGCACCACCCACAAGACAGCTACCTGTCATGTCATGTCAAACCTGCACAGGTGTGCTAGATTATTATTATTTAGTTTTATTTTATTTTTTTACACCAATCAGTGTGCAAACATGGTCATTAAAACGCTAAATGAATAGACGTTCATAAACCAGTCAGTGCAACTCATCATTTTGGTCTCCAATTCTCAAACTCAAATTCTCACCCACGGAGGATTAAATGAGAATCTTTCTTGTTTAACACTGGAATGGGGTGGTGCACTGTTCACTACCCGAAGATACTGCCACATCGGGTCAATGCATAGGGCGACAGAAGCAAGCTTCCAAATCAGCTCCCTTTCTCAAAAATCCATTTAATTTATGGTCCCCAGATAGGGAACGTATGTATCAGTATGTGCTCACAAGTCACCCAAGTGCAAGTATTCACACAAAAAAAAAACGTGCCTCAGGATGCGATCTGTCGCAAGATCCTTTCTTTTTTTACACTTGATCTAAGCCAAAAGGCCTAGAGGGGATAACCGGGAAAGGGGTGGACCCAACCATGTCCCCTTCATGAGCACTCACATTACTCATAGGAATGGAAGGAAGGCTGGCAGCCAACCAGCCTCCCATACACTTTCTGGGTGGGTGGCAGTCAGCCACCCATACATACATACAGCACAGGCTAAACCCACATCATCACTTAAAAAAAGGACAGGCGACCATTGCACTCTGATGGAGCATTTAGCAATGCAATCCATAGCCTGGCTTTTGCCTGAACCCCCATCACTCCTCCTCTTGCATATAAGACAATATTTCAGATCTGCATATGAAAACAACACGCCTACCTTTGTTGCACATAGCTGCCTGCCTGTCTCTAGTTACCCCACTGGCTGTAGCTGCGTCCCTTCCGACATGGAATAACACCAACTGTAACGATAAACTGAAAATTAACAGTATAAACCTGCATCATTTTGGACTCTGGTATTTGCTGAATCCGGGTGACCTGACAATCGATGGTGGTGCCGCTGGTGATTCTGGCCTTCTTGGAATCTGTTGGGCCTATGTGTTAGCTCACACATCACTTGGGTATCCATGGTAACTACCACAACATGGTCATCTGCAGTTTACATCTAGCCCGTGGCATTGAATGGCATTTTAAAAGTGCTAAGGGTCCTGGTGCAATAATCCTCCCATGAGGATCAGCCTCAACGGCTTTGTAGATTGCACTCATGTCAGCAACTCCATATACATTTTTTTTTCTTCATGCTTCTTTCTTCATCCTTTTTTCTTTCTGTCATTCAGACTTTCATTCATTCGATCTCTCTCACTCACTTGCTTTAACTCATTTGTTCTCACTCACTCACTCACTCAATCACTCACTCACTCATTCACTCTCACTCACTCTCACTCTCTCACTCACTCGCTCACTAAGTCAGTCTCTCTCTCTCTCTCTCTTTTTCTTTTTATATATATTTTTTTCCGTCTTCTTCTTCTTCTTCTTCTTCTTCTTCTTCTTCAGACCCTGTCATAGCACTAATGCCTTTCCAATACCACCAGCAGATGGAGACACTCCATTGCAACATTGGTTGTGAGCAGCAGTTTCTAAAAACAAATGCCTCATGGCGGATTTCCCATCCATCAATGGATGGTAAATTTTGTTTTTATCATTCACTGACCACAGAAACCAATGCATGGTCAAGCAACAGCAATGACACACCCTTGTGTATAGGCATGAGACCCTCATGTCATTTAACAGGATTCAGCACCACCCACAAGACAGCTACCTGTCATGTCATGTCAAACCTGCACAGGTGTGCTAGATTATTATTATTTAGTTTTATTTTATTTTTTTACACCAATCAGTGTGCAAACATGGTCATTAAAACGCTAAATGAATAGACGTTCATAAACCAGTCAGTGCAACTCATCATTTTGGTCTCCAATTCTCAAACTCAAATTCTCACCCACGGAGGATTAAATGAGAATCTTTCTTGTTTAACACTGGAATGGGGTGGTGCACTGTTCACTACCCGAAGATACTGCCACATCGGGTCAATGCATAGGGCGACAGAAGCAAGCTTCCAAATCAGCTCCCTTTCTCAAAAATCCATTTAATTTATGGTCCCCAGATAGGGAACGTATGTATCAGTATGTGCTCACAAGTCACCCAAGTGCAAGTATTCACACAAAAAAAAAACGTGCCTCAGGATGCGATCTGTCGCAAGATCCTTTCTTTTTTTACACTTGATCTAAGCCAAAAGGCCTAGAGGGGATAACCGGGAAAGGGGTGGACCCAACCATGTCCCCTTCATGAGCACTCACATTACTCATAGGAATGGAAGGAAGGCTGGCAGCCAACCAGCCTCCCATACACTTTCTGGGTGGGTGGCAGTCAGCCACCCATACATACATACAGCACAGGCTAAACCCACATCATCACTTAAAAAAAGGACAGGCGACCATTGCACTCTGATGGAGCATTTAGCAATGCAATCCATAGCCTGGCTTTTGCCTGAACCCCCATCACTCCTCCTCTTGCATATAAGACAATATTTCAGATCTGCATATGAAAACAACACGCCTACCTTTGTTGCACATAGCTGCCTGCCTGTCTCTAGTTACCCCACTGGCTGTAGCTGCGTCCCTTCCGACATGGAATAACACCAACTGTAACGATAAACTGAAAATTAACAGTATAAACCTGCATCATTTTGGACTCTGGTATTTGCTGAATCCGGGTGACCTGACAATCGATGGTGGTGCCGCTGGTGATTCTGGCCTTCTTGGAATCTGTTGGGCCTATGTGTTAGCTCACACATCACTTGGGTATCCATGGTAACTACCACAACATGGTCATCTGCAGTTTACATCTAGCCCGTGGCATTGAATGGCATTTTAAAAGTGCTAAGGGTCCTGGTGCAATAATCCTCCCATGAGGATCAGCCTCAACGGCTTTGTAGATTGCACTCATGTCAGCAACTCCATATACATTTTTTTTTCTTCATGCTTCTTTCTTCATCCTTTTTTCTTTCTGTCATTCAGACTTTCATTCATTCGATCTCTCTCACTCACTTGCTTTAACTCATTTGTTCTCACTCACTCACTCACTCACTCACTCAATCACTCACTCACTCATTCACTCTCACTCACTCTCACTCTCTCACTCACTCGCTCACTAAGTCAGTCTCTCTCTCTCTCTCTCTTTTTCTTTTTATATATATTTTTTTCCGTCTTCTTCTTCTTCTTCTTCTTCTTCTTCTTCTTCTTCAGACCCTGTCATAGCACTAATGCCTTTCCAATACCACCAGCATATGGAGACACTCCATTGCAACATTGGTTGTGAGCAGCAGTTTCTAAAAACAAATGCCTCATGGCGGATTTCCCATCCATCAATGGATGGTAAATTTTGTTTTTATCATTCACTGACCACAGAAACCAATGCATGGTCAAGCAACAGCAATGACACACCCTTGTGTATAGGCATGAGACCCTCATGTCATTTAACAGGATTCAGCACCACCCACAAGACAGCTACCTGTCATGTCATGTCAAACCTGCACAGGTGTGCTAGATTATTATTATTTAGTTTTATTTTATTTTTTTACACCAATCAGTGTGCAAACATGGTCATTAAAACGCTAAATGAATAGACGTTCATAAACCAGTCAGTGCAACTCATCATTTTGGTCTCCAATTCTCAAACTCAAATTCTCACCCACGGAGGATTAAATGAGAATCTTTCTTGTTTAACACTGGAATGGGGTGGTGCACTGTTCACTACCCGAAGATACTGCCACATCGGGTCAATGCATAGGGCGACAGAAGCAAGCTTCCAAATCAGCTCCCTTTCTCAAAAATCCATTTAATTTATGGTCCCCAGATAGGGAACGTATGTATCAGTATGTGCTCACAAGTCACCCAAGTGCAAGTATTCACACAAAAAAAAACGTGCCTCAGGATGCGATCTGTCGCAAGATCCTTTCTTTTTTTACACTTGATCTAAGCCAAAAGGCCTAGAGGGGATAACCAGGAAAGGGGTGGACCCAACCATGTCCCCTTCATGAGCACTCACATTACTCATAGGAATGGAAGGAAGGCTGGCAGCCAACCAGCCTCCCATACACTTTCTGGGTGGGTGGCAGTCAGCCACCCATACATACATACAGCACAGGCTAAACCCACATCATCACTTAAAAAAAGGACAGGCGACCATTGCACTCTGATGGAGCATTTAGCAATGCAATCCATAGCCTGGCTTTTGCCTGAACCCCCATCACTCCTCCTCTTGCATATAAGACAATATTTCAGATCTGCATATGAAAACAACACGCCTACCTTTGTTGCACATAGCTGCCTGCCTGTCTCTAGTTACCCCACTGGCTGTAGCTGCGTCCCTTCCGACATGGAATAACACCAACTGTAACGATAAACTGAAAATTAACAGTATAAACCTGCATCATTTTGGACTCTGGTATTTGCTGAATCCGGGTGACCTGACAATCGATGGTGGTGCCGCTGGTGATTCTGGCCTTCTTGGAATCTGTTGGGCCTATGTGTTAGCTCACACATCACTTGGGTATCCATGGTAACTACCACAACATGGTCATCTGCAGTTTACATCTAGCCCGTGGCATTGAATGGCATTTTAAAAGTGCTAAGGGTCCTGGTGCAATAATCCTCCCATGAGGATCAGCCTCAACGGCTTTGTAGATTGCACTCATGTCAGCAACTCCATATACATTTTTTTTTCTTCATGCTTCTTTCTTCATCCTTTTTTCTTTCTGTCATTCAGACTTTCATTCATTCGATCTCTCTCACTCACTTGCTTTAACTCATTTGTTCTCACTCACTCACTCACTCACTCACTCAATCACTCACTCACTCATTCACTCTCACTCACTCTCACTCTCTCACTCACTCGCTCACTAAGTCAGTCTCTCTCTCTCTCTCTCTTTTTCTTTTTATATATATTTTTTTCCGTCTTCTTCTTCTTCTTCTTCTTCTTCTTCTTCTTCAGACCCTGTCATAGCACTAATGCCTTTCCAATACCACCAGCAGATGGAGACACTCCATTGCAACATTGGTTGTGAGCAGCAGTTTCTAAAAACAAATGCCTCATGGCGGATTTCCCATCCATCAATGGATGGTAAATTTTGTTTTTATCATTCACTGACCACAGAAACCAATGCATGGTCAAGCAACAGCAATGACACACCCTTGTGTATAGGCATGAGACCCTCATGTCATTTAACAGGATTCAGCACCACCCACAAGACAGCTACCTGTCATGTCATGTCAAACCTGCACAGGTGTGCTAGATTATTATTATTTAGTTTTATTTTATTTTTTTACACCAATCAGTGTGCAAACATGGTCATTAAAACGCTAAATGAATAGACGTTCATAAACCAGTCAGTGCAACTCATCATTTTGGTCTCCAATTCTCAAACTCAAATTCTCACCCACGGAGGATTAAATGAGAATCTTTCTTGTTTAACACTGGAATGGGGTGGTGCACTGTTCACTACCCGAAGATACTGCCACATCGGGTCAATGCATAGGGCGACAGAAGCAAGCTTCCAAATCAGCTCCCTTTCTCAAAAATCCATTTAATTTATGGTCCCCAGATAGGGAACGTATGTATCAGTATGTGCTCACAAGTCACCCAAGTGCAAGTATTCACACAAAAAAAAAACGTGCCTCAGGATGCGATCTGTCGCAAGATCCTTTCTTTTTTTACACTTGATCTAAGCCAAAAGGCCTAGAGGGGATAACCGGGAAAGGGGTGGACCCAACCATGTCCCCTTCATGAGCACTCACATTACTCATAGGAATGGAAGGAAGGCTGGCAGCCAACCAGCCTCCCATACACTTTCTGGGTGGGTGGCAGTCAGCCACCCATACATACATACAGCACAGGCTAAACCCACATCATCACTTAAAAAAAGGACAGGCGACCATTGCACTCTGATGGAGCATTTAGCAATGCAATCCATAGCCTGGCTTTTGCCTGAACCCCCATCACTCCTCCTCTTGCATATAAGACAATATTTCAGATCTGCATATGAAAACAACACGCCTACCTTTGTTGCACATAGCTGCCTGCCTGTCTCTAGTTACCCCACTGGCTGTAGCTGCGTCCCTTCCGACATGGAATAACACCAACTGTAACGATAAACTGAAAATTAACAGTATAAACCTGCATCATTTTGGACTCTGGTATTTGCTGAATCCGGGTGACCTGACAATCGATGGTGGTGCCGCTGGTGATTCTGGCCTTCTTGGAATCTGTTGGGCCTATGTGTTAGCTCACACATCACTTGGGTATCCATGGTAACTACCACAACATGGTCATCTGCAGTTTACATCTAGCCCGTGGCATTGAATGGCATTTTAAAAGTGCTAAGGGTCCTGGTGCAATAATCCTCCCATGAGGATCAGCCTCAACGGCTTTGTAGATTGCACTCATGTCAGCAACTCCATATACATTTTTTTTTCTTCATGCTTCTTTCTTCATCCTTTTTTCTTTCTGTCATTCAGACTTTCATTCATTCGATCTCTCTCACTCACTTGCTTTAACTCATTTGTTCTCACTCACTCACTCACTCAATCACTCACTCACTCATTCACTCTCACTCACTCTCACTCTCTCACTCACTCGCTCACTAAGTCAGTCTCTCTCTCTCTCTCTCTTTTTCTTTTTATATATATTTTTTTCCGTCTTCTTCTTCTTCTTCTTCTTCTTCTTCAGACCCTGTCATAGCACTAATGCCTTTCCAATACCACCAGCAGATGGAGACACTCCATTGCAACATTGGTTGTGAGCAGCAGTTTCTAAAAACAAATGCCTCATGGCGGATTTCCCATCCATCAATGGATGGTAAATTTTGTTTTTATCATTCACTGACCACAGAAACCAATGCATGGTCAAGCAACAGCAATGACACACCCTTGTGTATAGGCATGAGACCCTCATGTCATTTAACAGGATTCAGCACCACCCACAAGACAGCTACCTGTCATGTCATGTCAAACCTGCACAGGTGTGCTAGATTATTATTATTTAGTTTTATTTTATTTTTTTACACCAATCAGTGTGCAAACATGGTCATTAAAACGCTAAATGAATAGACGTTCATAAACCAGTCAGTGCAACTCATCATTTTGGTCTCCAATTCTCAAACTCAAATTCTCACCCACGGAGGATTAAATGAGAATCTTTCTTGTTTAACACTGGAATGGGGTGGTGCACTGTTCACTACCCGAAGATACTGCCACATCGGGTCAATGCATAGGGCAACAGAAGCAAGCTTCCAAATCAGCTCCCTTTCTCAAAAATCCATTTAATTTATGGTCCCCAGATAGGGAACGTATGTATCAGTATGTGCTCACAAGTCACCCAAGTGCAAGTATTCACACAAAAAAAAACGTGCCTCAGGATGCGATCTGTCGCAAGATCCTTTCTTTTTTTACACTTGATCTAAGCCAAAAGGCCTAGAGGGGATAACCGGGAAAGGGGTGGACCCAACCATGTCCCCTTCATGAGCACTCACATTACTCATAGGAATGGAAGGAAGGCTGGCAGCCAACCAGCCTCCCATACACTTTCTGGGTGGGTGGCAGTCAGCCACCCATACATACATACAGCACAGGCTAAACCCACATCATCACTTAAAAAAAGGACAGGCGACCATTGCACTCTGATGGAGCATTTAGCAATGCAATCCATAGCCTGGCTTTTGCCTGAACCCCCATCACTCCTCCTCTTGCATATAAGACAATATTTCAGATCTGCATATGAAAACAACACGCCTACCTTTGTTGCACATAGCTGCCTGCCTGTCTCTAGTTACCCCACTGGCTGTAGCTGCGTCCCTTCCGACATGGAATAACACCAACTGTAACGATAAACTGAAAATTAACAGTATAAACCTGCATCATTTTGGACTCTGGTATTTGCTGAATCCGGGTGACCTGACAATCGATGGTGGTGCCGCTGGTGATTCTGGCCTTCTTGGAATCTGTTGGGCCTATGTGTTAGCTCACACATCACTTGGGTATCCATGGTAACTACCACAACATGGTCATCTGCAGTTTACATCTAGCCCGTGGCATTGAATGGCATTTTAAAAGTGCTAAGGGTCCTGGTGCAATAATCCTCCCATGAGGATCAGCCTCAACGGCTTTGTAGATTGCACTCATGTCAGCAACTCCATATACATTTTTTTTTCTTCATGCTTCTTTCTTCATCCTTTTTTCTTTCTGTCATTCAGACTTTCATTCATTCGATCTCTCTCACTCACTTGCTTTAACTCATTTGTTCTCACTCACTCACTCACTCACTCACTCAATCACTCACTCACTCACTCTCACTCTCTCACTCACTCGCTCACTAAGTCAGTCTCTCTCTCTCTCTCTCTCTTTTTCTTTTTATATATATTTTTTTCCGTCTTCTTCTTCTTCTTCTTCTTCTTCTTCTTCTTCTTCTTCTTCTTCTTCAGACCCTGTCATAGCACTAATGCCTTTCCAATACCACCAGCAGATGGAGACACTCCATTGCAACATTGGTTGTGAGCAGCAGTTTCTAAAAACAAATGCCTCATGGCGGATTTCCCATCCATCAATGGATGGTAAATTTTGTTTTTATCATTCACTGACCACAGAAACCAATGCATGGTCAAGCAACAGCAATGACACACCCTTGTGTATAGGCATGAGACCCTCATGTCATTTAACAGGATTCAGCACCACCCACAAGACAGCTACCTGTCATGTCATGTCAAACCTGCACAGGTGTGCTAGATTATTATTATTTAGTTTTATTTTATTTTTTTACACCAATCAGTGTGCAAACATGGTCATTAAAACGCTAAATGAATAGACGTTCATAAACCAGTCAGTGCAACTCATCATTTTGGTCTCCAATTCTCAAACTCAAATTCTCACCCACGGAGGATTAAATGAGAATCTTTCTTGTTTAACACTGGAATGGGGTGGTGCACTGTTCACTACCCGAAGATACTGCCACATCGGGTCAATGCATAGGGCGACAGAAGCAAGCTTCCAAATCAGCTCCCTTTCTCAAAAATCCATTTAATTTATGGTCCCCAGATAGGGAACGTATGTATCAGTATGTGCTCACAAGTCACCCAAGTGCAAGTATTCACACAAAAAAAAACGTGCCTCAGGATGCGATCTGTCGCAAGATCCTTTCTTTTTTTACACTTGCTCTAAGCCAAAATGCCTAGAGGGGATAACCGGGAAAGGGGTGGACCCAACCATGTCCTCTTCATGAGCACTCACATTACTCATAGGAATGGAAGGAAGGCTGGCAGCCAACCAGCCTCCCATACACTTTCTGGGTGGGTGGCAGTCAGCCACCCATACATACATACAGCACAGGCTAAACCCACATCATCACTTAAAAAAAGGACAGGCGACCATTGCACTCTGATGGAGCATTTAGCAATGCAATCCATAGCCTGGCTTTTGCCTGAACCCCCATCACTCCTCCTCTTGCATATAAGACAATATTTCAGATCTGCATATGAAAACAACACGCCTACCTTTGTTGCACATAGCTGCCTGCCTGTCTCTAGTTACCCCACTGGCTGTAGCTGCGTCCCTTCCGACATGGAATAACACCAACTGTAACGATAAACTGAAAATTAACAGTATAAACCTGCATCATTTTGGACTCTGGTATTTGCTGAATCCGGGTGACCTGACAATCGATGGTGGTGCCGCTGGTGATTCTGGCCTTCTTGGAATCTGTTGGGCCTATGTGTTAGCTCACACATCACTTGGGTATCCATGGTAACTACCACAACATGGTCATCTGCAGTTTACATCTAGCCCGTGGCATTGAATGGCATTTTAAAAGTGCTAAGGGTCCTGGTGCAATAATCCTCCCATGAGGATCAGCCTCAACGGCTTTGTAGATTGCACTCATGTCAGCAACTCCATATACATTTTTTTTTCTTCATGCTTCTTTCTTCATCCTTTTTTCTTTCTGTCATTCAGACTTTCATTCATTCGATCTCTCTCACTCACTTGCTTTAACTCATTTGTTCTCACTCACTCACTCACTCACTCACTCAATCACTCACTCACTCATTCACTCTCACTCACTCTCACTCTCTCACTCACTCGCTCACTAAGTCAGTCTCTCTCTCTCTCTCTCTCTCTTTTTCTTTTTATATATATTTTTTTCCGTCTTCTTCTTCTTCTTCTTCTTCTTCTTCTTCAGACCCTGTCATAGCACTAATGCCTTTCCAATACCACC
This sequence comes from Hyla sarda, assembly GCF_029499605.1. Classification (NCBI taxonomy): domain Eukaryota; kingdom Metazoa; phylum Chordata; class Amphibia; order Anura; family Hylidae; genus Hyla; species Hyla sarda. The sequence goes on from NW_026610706.1 coordinate 174,556, forward strand.
AGCAGATGGAGACACTCCATTGCAACATTGGTTGTGAGCAGCAGTTTCTAAAAACAAATGCCTCATGGCGGATTTCCCATCCATCAATGGATGGTAAATTTTGTTTTTATCATTCACTGACCACAGAAACCAATGCATGGTCAAGCAACAGCAATGACACACCCTTGTGTATAGGCATGAGACCCTCATGTCATTTAACAGGATTCAGCACCACCCACAAGACAGCTACCTGTCATGTCATGTCAAACCTGCACAGGTGTGCTAGATTATTATTATTTAGTTTTATTTTATTTTTTTACACCAATCAGTGTGCAAACATGGTCATTAAAACGCTAAATGAATAGACGTTCATAAACCAGTCAGTGCAACTCATCATTTTGGTCTCCAATTCTCAAACTCAAATTCTCACCCACGGAGGATTAAATGAGAATCTTTCTTGTTTAACACTGGAATGGGGTGGTGCACTGTTCACTACCCGAAGATACTGCCACATCGGGTCAATGCATAGGGCGACAGAAGCAAGCTTCCAAATCAGCTCCCTTTCTCAAAAATCCATTTAATTTATGGTCCCCAGATAGGGAACGTATGTATCAGTATGTGCTCACAAGTCACCCAAGTGCAAGTATTCACACAAAAAAAAACGTGCCTCAGGATGCGATCTGTCGCAAGATCCTTTCTTTTTTTACACTTGATCTAAGCCAAAAGGCCTAGAGGGGATAACCGGGAAAGGGGTGGACCCAACCATGTCCCCTTCATGAGCACTCACATTACTCATAGGAATGGAAGGAAGGCTGGCAGCCAACCAGCCTCCCATACACTTTCTGGGTGGGTGGCAGTCAGCCACCCATACATACATACAGCACAGGCTAAACCCACATCATCACTTAAAAAAAGGACAGGCGACCATTGCACTCTGATGGAGCATTTAGCAATGCAATCCATAGCCTGGCTTTTGCCTGAACCCCCATCACTCCACCTCTTGCATATAAGACAATATTTCAGATCTGCATATGAAAACAACACGCCTACCTTTGTTGCACATAGCTGCCTGCCTGTCTCTAGTTACCCCACTGGCTGTAGCTGCGTCCCTTCCGACATGGAATAACACCAACTGTAACGATAAACTGAAAATTAACAGTATAAACCTGCATCATTTTGGACTCTGGTATTTGCTGAATCCGGGTGACCTGACAATCGATGGTGGTGCCGCTGGTGATTCTGGCCTTCTTGGAATCTGTTGGGCCTATGTGTTAGCTCACACATCACTTGGGTATCCATGGTAACTACCACAACATGGTCATCTGCAGTTTACATCTAGCCCGTGGCATTGAATGGCATTTTAAAAGTGCTAAGGGTCCTGGTGCAATAATCCTCCCATGAGGATCAGCCTCAACGGCTTTGTAGATTGCACTCATGTCAGCAACTCCATATACATTTTTTTTTCTTCATGCTTCTTTCTTCATCCTTTTTTCTTTCTGTCATTCAGACTTTCATTCATTCGATCTCTCTCACTCACTTGCTTTAACTCATTTGTTCTCACTCACTCACTCACTCACTCAATCACTCACTCATTCACTCTCACTCACTCTCACTCTCTCACTCACTCGCTCACTAAGTCAGTCTCTCTCTCTCTCTCTCTTTTTCTTTTTATATATATTTTTTTCCGTCTTCTTCTTCTTCTTCTTCTTCTTCTTCTTCTTCAGACCCTGTCATAGCACTAATGCCTTTCCAATACCACCAGCAGATGGAGACACTCCATTGCAACATTGGTTGTGAGCAGCAGTTTCTAAAAACAAATGCCTCATGGCGGATTTCCCATCCATCAATGGATGGTAAATTTTGTTTTTATCATTCACTGACCACAGAAACCAATGCATGGTCAAGCAACAGCAATGACACACCCTTGTGTATAGGCATGAGACCCTCATGTCATTTAACAGGATTCAGCACCACCCACAAGACAGCTACCTGTCATGTCATGTCAAACCTGCACAGGTGTGCTAGATTATTATTATTTAGTTTTATTTTATTTTTTTACACCAATCAGTGTGCAAACATGGTCATTAAAACGCTAAATGAATAGACGTTCATAAACCAGTCAGTGCAACTCATCATTTTGGTCTCCAATTCTCAAACTCAAATTCTCACCCACGGAGGATTAAATGAGAATCTTTCTTGTTTAACACTGGAATGGGGTGGTGCACTGTTCACTACCCGAAGATACTGCCACATCGGGTCAATGCATAGGGCGACAGAAGCAAGCTTCCAAATCAGCTCCCTTTCTCAAAAATCCATTTAATTTATGGTCCCCAGATAGGGAACGTATGTATCAGTATGTGCTCACAAGTCACCCAAGTGCAAGTATTCACACAAAAAAAAACGTGCCTCAGGATGCGATCTGTCGCAAGATCCTTTCTTTTTTTACACTTGATCTAAGCCAAAAGGCCTAGAGGGGATAACCGGGAAAGGGGTGGACCCAACCATGTCCCCTTCATGAGCACTCACATTACTCATAGGAATGGAAGGAAGGCTGGCAGCCAACCAGCCTCCCATACACTTTCTGGGTGGGTGGCAGTCAGCCACCCATACATACATACAGCACAGGCTAAACCCACATCATCACTTAAAAAAAGGACAGGCGACCATTGCACTCTGATGGAGCATTTAGCAATGCAATCCATAGCCTGGCTTTTGCCTGAACCCCCATCACTCCTCCTCTTGCATATAAGACAATATTTCAGATCTGCATATGAAAACAACACGCCTACCTTTGTTGCACATAGCTGCCTGCCTGTCTCTAGTTACCCCACTGGCTGTAGCTGCGTCCCTTCCGACATGGAATAACACCAACTGTAACGATAAACTGAAAATTAACAGTATAAACCTGCATCATTTTGGACTCTGGTATTTGCTGAATCCGGGTGACCTGACAATCGATGGTGGTGCCGCTGGTGATTCTGGCCTTCTTGGAATCTGTTGGGCCTATGTGTTAGCTCACACATCACTTGGGTATCCATGGTAACTACCACAACATGGTCATCTGCAGTTTACATCTAGCCCGTGGCATTGAATGGCATTTTAAAAGTGCTAAGGGTCCTGGTGCAATAATCCTCCCATGAGGATCAGCCTCAACGGCTTTGTAGATTGCACTCATGTCAGCAACTCCATATACATTTTTTTTTCTTCATGCTTCTTTCTTCATCCTTTTTTCTTTCTGTCATTCAGACTTTCATTCATTCGATCTCTCTCACTCACTTGCTTTAACTCATTTGTTCTCACTCACTCACTCACTCACTCAATCACTCACTCACTCACTCTCACTCTCTCACTCACTCGCTCACTAAGTCAGTCTCTCTCTCTCTCTCTCTTTTTCTTTTTATATATATTTTTTTCCGTCTTCTTCTTCTTCTTCTTCTTCAGACCCTGTCATAGCACTAATGCCTTTCCAATACCACCAGCAGATGGAGACACTCCATTGCAACATTGGTTGTGAGCAGCAGTTTCTAAAAACAAATGCCTCATGGCGGATTTCCCATCCATCAATGGATGGTAAATTTTGTTTTTATCATTCACTGACCACAGAAACCAATGCATGGTCAAGCAACAGCAATGACACACCCTTGTGTATAGGCATGAGACCCTCATGTCATTTAACAGGATTCAGCACCACCCACAAGACAGCTACCTGTCATGTCATGTCAAACCTGCACAGGTGTGCTAGATTATTATTATTTAGTTTTATTTTATTTTTTTACACCAATCAGTGTGCAAACATGGTCATTAAAACGCTAAATGAATAGACGTTCATAAACCAGTCAGTGCAACTCATCATTTTGGTCTCCAATTCTCAAACTCAAATTCTCACCCACGGAGGATTAAATGAGAATCTTTCTTGTTTAACACTGGAATGGGGTGGTGCACTGTTCACTACCCGAAGATACTGCCACATCGGGTCAATGCATAGGGCGACAGAAGCAAGCTTCCAAATCAGCTCCCTTTCTCAAAAATCCATTTAATTTATGGTCCCCAGATAGGGAACGTATGTATCAGTATGTGCTCACAAGTCACCCAAGTGCAAGTATTCACACAAAAAAAAACGTGCCTCAGGATGCGATCTGTCGCAAGATCCTTTCTTTTTTTACACTTGATCTAAGCCAAAAGGCCTAGAGGGGATAACCGGGAAAGGGGTGGACCCAACCATGTCCCCTTCATGAGCACTCACATTACTCATAGGAATGGAAGGAAGGCTGGCAGCCAACCAGCCTCCCATACACTTTCTGGGTGGGTGGCAGTCAGCCACCCATACATACATACAGCACAGGCTAAACCCACATCATCACTTAAAAAAAGGACAGGCGACCATTGCACTCTGATGGAGCATTTAGCAATGCAATCCATAGCCTGGCTTTTGCCTGAACCCCCATCACTCCTCCTCTTGCATATAAGACAATATTTCAGATCTGCATATGAAAACAACACGCCTACCTTTGTTGCACATAGCTGCCTGCCTGTCTCTAGTTACCCCACTGGCTGTAGCTGCGTCCCTTCCGACATGGAATAACACCAACTGTAACGATAAACTGAAAATTAACAGTATAAACCTGCATCATTTTGGACTCTGGTATTTGCTGAATCCGGGTGACCTGACAATCGATGGTGGTGCCGCTGGTGATTCTGGCCTTCTTGGAATCTGTTGGGCCTATGTGTTAGCTCACACATCACTTGGGTATCCATGGTAACTACCACAACATGGTCATCTGCAGTTTACATCTAGCCCGTGGCATTGAATGGCATTTTAAAAGTGCTAAGGGTCCTGGTGCAATAATCCTCCCATGAGGATCAGCCTCAACGGCTTTGTAGATTGCACTCATGTCAGCAACTCCATATACATTTTTTTTTCTTCATGCTTCTTTCTTCATCCTTTTTTCTTTCTGTCATTCAGACTTTCATTCATTCGATCTCTCTCACTCACTTGCTTTAACTCATTTGTTCTCACTCACTCACTCAATCACTCACTCACTCATTCACTCTCACTCACTCTCACTCTCTCACTCACTCGCTCACTAAGTCAGTCTCTCTCTCTCTCTCTCTTTTTCTTTTTATATATATTTTTTTCCGTCTTCTTCTTCTTCTTCTTCTTCAGACCCTGTCATAGCACTAATGCCTTTCCAATACCACCAGCAGATGGAGACACTCCATTGCAACATTGGTTGTGAGCAGCAGTTTCTAAAAACAAATGCCTCATGGCGGATTTCCCATCCATCAATGGATGGTAAATTTTGTTTTTATCATTCACTGACCACAGAAACCAATGCATGGTCAAGCAACAGCAATGACACACCCTTGTGTATAGGCATGAGACCCTCATGTCATTTAACAGGATTCAGCACCACCCACAAGACAGCTACCTGTCATGTCATGTCAAACCTGCACAGGTGTGCTAGATTATTATTATTTAGTTTTATTTTATTTTTTTACACCAATCAGTGTGCAAACATGGTCATTAAAACGCTAAATGAATAGACGTTCATAAACCAGTCAGTGCAACTCATCATTTTGGTCTCCAATTCTCAAACTCAAATTCTCACCCACGGAGGATTAAATGAGAATCTTTCTTGTTTAACACTGGAATGGGGTGGTGCACTGTTCACTACCCGAAGATACTGCCACATCGGGTCAATGCATAGGGCGACAGAAGCAAGCTTCCAAATCAGCTCCCTTTCTCAAAAATCCATTTAATTTATGGTCCCCAGATAGGGAACGTATGTATCAGTATGTGCTCACAAGTCACCCAAGTGCAAGTATTCACACAAAAAAAAACGTGCCTCAGGATGCGATCTGTCGCAAGATCCTTTCTTTTTTTACACTTGATCTAAGCCAAAAGGCCTAGAGGGGATAACCGGGAAAGGGGTGGACCCAACCATGTCCCCTTCATGAGCACTCACATTACTCATAGGAATGGAAGGAAGGCTGGCAGCCAACCAGCCTCCCATACACTTTCTGGGTGGGTGGCAGTCAGCCACCCATACATACATACAGCACAGGCTAAACCCACATCATCACTTAAAAAAAGGACAGGCGACCATTGCACTCTGATGGAGCATTTAGCAATGCAATCCATAGCCTGGCTTTTGCCTGAACCCCCATCACTCCTCCTCTTGCATATAAGACAATATTTCAGATCTGCATATGAAAACAACACGCCTACCTTTGTTGCACATAGCTGCCTGCCTGTCTCTAGTTACCCCACTGGCTGTAGCTGCGTCCCTTCCGACATGGAATAACACCAACTGTAACGATAAACTGAAAATTAACAGTATAAACCTGCATCATTTTGGACTCTGGTATTTGCTGAATCCGGGTGACCTGACAATCGATGGTGGTGCCGCTGGTGATTCTGGCCTTCTTGGAATCTGTTGGGCCTATGTGTTAGCTCACACATCACTTGGGTATCCATGGTAACTACCACAACATGGTCATCTGCAGTTTACATCTAGCCCGTGGCATTGAATGGCATTTTAAAAGTGCTAAGGGTCCTGGTGCAATAATCCTCCCATGAGGATCAGCCTCAACGGCTTTGTAGATTGCACTCATGTCAGCAACTCCATATACATTTTTTTTTCTTCATGCTTCTTTCTTCATCCTTTTTTCTTTCTGTCATTCAGACTTTCATTCATTCGATCTCTCTCACTCACTTGCTTTAACTCATTTGTTCTCACTCACTCACTCACTCACTCAATCACTCACTCACTCATTCACTCTCACTCACTCTCACTCTCTCACTCACTCGCTCACTAAGTCAGTCTCTCTCTCTCTCTCTCTTTTTCTTTTTATATATATTTTTTTCCGTCTTCTTCTTCTTCTTCTTCTTCTTCTTCTTCAGACCCTGTCATAGCACTAATGCCTTTCCAATACCACCAGCAGATGGAGACACTCCATTGCAACATTGGTTGTGAGCAGCAGTTTCTAAAAACAAATGCCTCATGGCGGATTTCCCATCCATCAATGGATGGTAAATTTTGTTTTTATCATTCACTGACCACAGAAACCAATGCATGGTCAAGCAACAGCAATGACACACCCTTGTGTATAGGCATGAGACCCTCATGTCATTTAACAGGATTCAGCACCACCCACAAGACAGCTACCTGTCATGTCATGTCAAACCTGCACAGGTGTGCTAGATTATTATTATTTAGTTTTATTTTATTTTTTTACACCAATCAGTGTGCAAACATGGTCATTAAAACGCTAAATGAATAGACGTTCATAAACCAGTCAGTGCAACTCATCATTTTGGTCTCCAATTCTCAAACTCAAATTCTCACCCACGGAGGATTAAATGAGAATCTTTCTTGTTTAACACTGGAATGGGGTGGTGCACTGTTCACTACCCGAAGATACTGCCACATCGGGTCAATGCATAGGGCGACAGAAGCAAGCTTCCAAATCAGCTCCCTTTCTCAAAAATCCATTTAATTTATGGTCCCCAGATAGGGAACGTATGTATCAGTATGTGCTCACAAGTCACCCAAGTGCAAGTATTCACACAAAAAAAAACGTGCCTCAGGATGCGATCTGTCGCAAGATCCTTTCTTTTTTTACACTTGATCTAAGCCAAAAGGCCTAGAGGGGATAACCGGGAAAGGGGTGGACCCAACCATGTCCCCTTCATGAGCACTCACATTACTCATAGGAATGGAAGGAAGGCTGGCAGCCAACCAGCCTCCCATACACTTTCTGGGTGGGTGGCAGTCAGCCACCCATACATACATACAGCACAGGCTAAACCCACATCATCACTTAAAAAAAGGACAGGCGACCATTGCACTCTGATGGAGCATTTAGCAATGCAATCCATAGCCTGGCTTTTGCCTGAACCCCCATCACTCCTCCTCTTGCATATAAGACAATATTTCAGATCTGCATATGAAAACAACACGCCTACCTTTGTTGCACATAGCTGCCTGCCTGTCTCTAGTTACCCCACTGGCTGTAGCTGCGTCCCTTCCGACATGGAATAACACCAACTGTAACGATAAACTGAAAATTAACAGTATAAACCTGCATCATTTTGGACTCTGGTATTTGCTGAATCCGGGTGACCTGACAATCGATGGTGGTGCCGCTGGTGATTCTGGCCTTCTTGGAATCTGTTGGGCCTATGTGTTAGCTCACACATCACTTGGGTATCCATGGTAACTACCACAACATGGTCATCTGCAGTTTACATCTAGCCCGTGGCATTGAATGGCATTTTAAAAGTGCTAAGGGTCCTGGTGCAATAATCCTCCCATGAGGATCAGCCTCAACGGCTTTGTAGATTGCACTCATGTCAGCAACTCCATATACATTTTTTTTTCTTCATGCTTCTTTCTTCATCCTTTTTTCTTTCTGTCATTCAGACTTTCATTCATTCGATCTCTCTCACTCACTTGCTTTAACTCATTTGTTCTCACTCACTCACTCACTCACTCAATCACTCACTCACTCATTCACTCTCACTCACTCTCACTCTCTCACTCACTCGCTCACTAAGTCAGTCTCTCTCTCTCTCTCTCTTTTTCTTTTTATATATATTTTTTTCCGTCTTCTTCTTCTTCTTCTTCTTCTTCTTCTTCTTCTTCTTCTTCTTCAGACCCTGTCATAGCACTAATGCCTTTCCAATACCACCAGCAGATGGAGACACTCCATTGCAACATTGGTTGTGAGCAGCAGTTTCTAAAAACAAATGCCTCATGGCGGATTTCCCATCCATCAATGGATGGTAAATTTTGTTTTTATCATTCACTGACCACAGAAACCAATGCATGGTCAAGCAACAGCAATGACACACCCTTGTGTATAGGCATGAGACCCTCATGTCATTTAACAGGATTCAGCACCACCCACAAGACAGCTACCTGTCATGTCATGTCAAACCTGCACAGGTGTGCTAGATTATTATTATTTAGTTTTATTTTATTTTTTTACACCAATCAGTGTGCAAACATGGTCATTAAAACGCTAAATGAATAGACGTTCATAAACCAGTCAGTGCAACTCATCATTTTGGTCTCCAATTCTCAAACTCAAATTCTCACCCACGGAGGATTAAATGAGAATCTTTCTTGTTTAACACTGGAATGGGGTGGTGCACTGTTCACTACCCGAAGATACTGCCACATCGGGTCAATGCATAGGGCGACAGAAGCAAGCTTCCAAATCAGCTCCCTTTCTCAAAAATCCATTTAATTTATGGTCCCCAGATAGGGAACGTATGTATCAGTATGTGCTCACAAGTCACCCAAGTGCAAGTATTCACACAAAAAAAAACGTGCCTCAGGATGCGATCTGTCGCAAGATCCTTTCTTTTTTTACACTTGATCTAAGCCAAAAGGCCTAGAGGGGATAACCGGGAAAGGGGTGGACCCAACCATGTCCCCTTCATGAGCACTCACATTACTCATAGGAATGGAAGGAAGGCTGGCAGCCAACCAGCCTCCCATACACTTTCTGGGTGGGTGGCAGTCAGCCACCCATACATACATACAGCACAGGCTAAACCCACATCATCACTTAAAAAAAGGACAGGCGACCATTGCACTCTGATGGAGCATTTAGCAATGCAATCCATAGCCTGGCTTTTGCCTGAACCCCCATCACTCCTCCTCTTGCATATAAGACAATATTTCAGATCTGCATATGAAAACAACACGCCTACCTTTGTTGCACATAGCTGCCTGCCTGTCTCTAGTTACCCCACTGGCTGTAGCTGCGTCCCTTCCGACATGGAATAACACCAACTGTAACGATAAACTGAAAATTAACAGTATAAACCTGCATCATTTTGGACTCTGGTATTTGCTGAATCCGGGTGACCTGACAATCGATGGTGGTGCCGCTGGTGATTCTGGCCTTCTTGGAATCTGTTGGGCCTATGTGTTAGCTCACACATCACTTGGGTATCCATGGTAACTACCACAACATGGTCATCTGCAGTTTACATCTAGCCCGTGGCATTGAATGGCATTTTAAAAGTGCTAAGGGTCCTGGTGCAATAATCCTCCCATGAGGATCAGCCTCAACGGCTTTGTAGATTGCACTCATGTCAGCAACTCCATATACATTTTTTTTTCTTCATGCTTCTTTCTTCATCCTTTTTTCTTTCTGTCATTCAGACTTTCATTCATTCGATCTCTCTCACTCACTTGCTTTAACTCATTTGTTCTCACTCACTCACTCACTCACTCAATCACTCACTCACTCATTCACTCTCACTCACTCTCACTCTCTCACTCACTCGCTCACTAAGTCAGTCTCTCTCTCTCTCTCTCTTTTTCTTTTTATATATATTTTTTTCCGTCTTCTTCTTCTTCTTCTTCTTCTTCTTCTTCTTCAGACCCTGTCATAGCACTAATGCCTTTCCAATACCACCAGCAGATGGAGACACTCCATTGCAACATTGGTTGTGAGCAGCAGTTTCTAAAAACAAATGCCTCATGGCGGATTTCCCATCCATCAATGGATGGTAAATTTTGTTTTTATCATTCACTGACCACAGAAACCAATGCATGGTCAAGCAACAGCAATGACACACCCTTGTGTATAGGCATGAGACCCTCATGTCATTTAACAGGATTCAGCACCACCCACAAGACAGCTACCTGTCATGTCATGTCAAACCTGCACAGGTGTGCTAGATTATTATTATTTAGTTTTATTTTATTTTTTTACACCAATCAGTGTGCAAACATGGTCATTAAAACGCTAAATGAATAGACGTTCATAAACCAGTCAGTGCAACTCATCATTTTGGTCTCCAATTCTCAAACTCAAATTCTCACCCACGGAGGATTAAATGAGAATCTTTCTTGTTTAACACTGGAATGGGGTGGTGCACTGTTCACTACCCGAAGATACTGCCACATCGGGTCAATGCATAGGGCGACAGAAGCAAGCTTCCAAATCAGCTCCCTTTCTCAAAAATCCATTTAATTTATGGTCCCCAGATAGGGAACGTATGTATCAGTATGTGCTCACAAGTCACCCAAGTGCAAGTATTCACACAAAAAAAAACGTGCCTCAGGATGCGATCTGTCGCAAGATCCTTTCTTTTTTTACACTTGATCTAAGCCAAAAGGCCTAGAGGGGATAACCGGGAAAGGGGTGGACCCAACCATGTCCCCTTCATGAGCACTCACATTACTCATAGGAATGGAAGGAAGGCTGGCAGCCAACCAGCCTCCCATACACTTTCTGGGTGGGTGGCAGTCAGCCACCCATACATACATACAGCACAGGCTAAACCCACATCATCACTTAAAAAAAGGACAGGCGACCATTGCACTCTGATGGAGCATTTAGCAATGCAATCCATAGCCTGGCTTTTGCCTGAACCCCCATCACTCCTCCTCTTGCATATAAGACAATATTTCAGATCTGCATATGAAAACAACACGCCTACCTTTGTTGCACATAGCTGCCTGCCTGTCTCTAGTTACCCCACTGGCTGTAGCTGCGTCCCTTCCGACATGGAATAACACCAACTGTAACGATAAACTGAAAATTAACAGTATAAACCTGCATCATTTTGGACTCTGGTATTTGCTGAATCCGGGTGACCTGACAATCGATGGTGGTGCCGCTGGTGATTCTGGCCTTCTTGGAATCTGTTGGGCCTATGTGTTAGCTCACACATCACTTGGGTATCCATGGTAACTACCACAACATGGTCATCTGCAGTTTACATCTAGCCCGTGGCATTGAATGGCATTTTAAAAGTGCTAAGGGTCCTGGTGCAATAATCCTCCCATGAGGATCAGCCTCAACGGCTTT
>NW_026610707.1:0-10000 GCF_029499605.1 Hyla sarda
TCCTCCTCCTCCTCCTCCTCACACCGGACGCCGCGTCCTCTCCTCCTCCTCCTCCTCCTCCCCACACCCGGCGCCGCGTCCTCTCTCTCCTCCTCCTCCTCACACCGGACGCCGCGTCTCTCCTCCTCCTCCTCCTCTCTCACACCGGACGCCGCGTCCTCTCCTCCTCCTCCTCACACCGGACGCGCGTCCTCTCTCCGGTCCTCCTCCTCCTCACACCGGACGCCGCGTCCTCTCCTCCTCCTCCGGTCTCCCTCCTCCTCACACCGGACGCCGCGTCCTCTCCTCCTCCTCCTCACACCGGACGCCGCGTCCTCTCCTCTCCTCCCTCCTCCTCCTCACACCGGACGCCGCGTCCTCTCTCTCCTCCTCCTCACACCGGACGCCGCGTCCTCTCCTCCTCCTCACACCGGCGCCGCGTCCTCTCCTCCTCCCTCCTCACGCCGGACGCCGCGTCCTCTCTCCTCCTCTCACACCGGACGCCGCGTCCTCTCCTCTCCTCCTCACACCGGACGCCGCGTCCTCTCCTCCTCCTCCTCACGCCGGACGCCGCGTCCTCTCCTCCTCCTCCTCACGCCGGACGCCGCGTCCTCTCCTCCTCCTCCTCACGCCGGACGCCGCGTCCTCTCCTCCTCCTCCTCACGCCGGACGCCGCGTCCTCCTCCTCCTCCTCAGGCCGGACGCCGCGTCCTCCTCCTCCTCACACCGCGTCTCTCCTCCTCCTCACACGACGCCGCGTCCTCTCCTCCTCCTCACAGCGACGCCGCGTCCTCTCCTCCTCACACGCCGGACGCCGCGTCCTCTCCTCCTCCTCCTCACACCGGACGCCGCGTCCTCTCTCCTCCTCACGCGGACGCCGCGTCTCTCCTCCTCCTCACGCCGGACGCCGCGTCCTCTCCTCCTCCTCACGCGGACGCCGCGTCCTCTCCTCCTCCTCACGCCGGACGCCGCGTCCTCTCCTCCCTCCTCCTCACGCCGGACGCCGCGTCCTCCTCCTCCTCACACGCGTCCTCTCCTCCTCCTCCTCACACCGGACGCCGCGTCCTCTCCTCCTCACGCGGACGCCGTGTCCTCTCCTCCTCCTCCTCACACCGGGCGCCGCGTCCTCTCCTCCTCCTCCTCACACCGGGCGCCGCGTCCTCTCCTCCTCACGCCGGACGCCGCGTCCTCTCCTCCTCACGCCGGACGCCGCGTCCTCTCCTCCTCCTCACGCCGGACGCCGCGTCCTCTCCTCCTCCTCACACCGGACGCCGCGTCCTCTCCTCCTCACACCGGACGCCGCGTCCTCTCCTCCTCCTCCTCACACCGGGCGCCGCGTCCTCTCCTCCTCCTCCTCCTCACACCGGGCGCCCCGTCCTCTCCTCCTCCTCACACCGGACACCGCGTCCTCTCCTCCTCCTCACACCGGGCGCCGCGTCTCTCCTCCTCCTCACACCGGGCGCCGCGTCCTCTCCTCCTCCTCACACCGGGCGCCGCGTCCTCTCCTCCTCCTCACACCGGGCGCCGCGTCCTCTCCTCCTCACACCGGGCGCCGCGTCCTCTCCTCCTCCTCCTCACACCGGGTGCCGCGTCCTCTCCTCCTCACACCGGGCGCCGCGTCCTCTCCTCCTCCTCTTCACACCGGGCGGCGCGTCCTCTCCTCCTCCTCCTCACACCGGACGCCGCATCCTCTCCTCCTCCTCCTCACACCGGACACCGCGTCCTCTCCTCCTCCTCCTCACACCGGACACCGCGTCCTCTCCTCCTCACACCGCACGCCGCGTCCTCTCCTCCTCCTCACACCGGGCGCCGCGTCCTCTCCTCCTCACACCGGGCGCCGCGTCCTCTCCTCCTCCTCACACCGGGCGCCCCGTCCTCTCCTCCTCCTCACACCGGGCCGCCCCGTCCTCTCCTCCTCCTCACACCGGGCGCCCCGTCCTCTCCTCCTCCTCCTCCTCACACCGGGCGCCCCGTCCTCTCCTCCTCCTCCTCCTCACACCGGACCACCGCGTCCTCTCCTCCTCCTCACACCGGGCGCCGCGTCCTCTCCTCCTCCTCACACCGGGCGCCGCGTCGTCTCCTCCTCCTCACACCGGGCGCCGCGTCCTCTCCTCCTCCTCACACCGGGCGCCGCGTCCTCTCCTCCTCCTCACACCGGGCGCCCCGTCCTCTCCTCCTCTCCTCCTCACACCGGACGCCGCGTCCTCTCCTCCTCCTCACACCGGACGCCGCGTCCTCTCCTCCTCCTCCTCACACCGGACGCCGCGTCCTCTCCTCCTCCTCACACCGGGCGCCGCGTCCTCTCCTCCTCCTCACACCGGGCGCCGCGTCCTCTCCTCCTCCTCCTCCTCCTCACGCCGGGCGCCGCGTCCTCTCCTCCTCCTCCTCACGCCGGGCGCCGCGTCCTCTCCTCCTCCTCCTCACGCCGGACGCCGCGTCCTCTCCTCCTCCTCCTCCTCACGCCGGACGCCGCGTCCTCTCCTCCTCCTCCTCCTCACGCCGGACGCCGCGTCCTCTCCTCCTCCTCCTCCTCACGCCGGACGCCGCGTCCTCTCCTCCTCCTCCTCACGCCGACGCCGCGTCCTCTCCTCCTCCTCCTCACGCCGGACGCCGCGTCCTCTCCTCCTCCTCCTCACGCCGGACGCCGCGTCCTCTCTCCTCCTCCTCACGCCGGACGCCGCGTCCTCTCCTCCTCCTCCTCCACGCCGGACGCCGCGTCCTCTCCTCCTCCTCCTCACGCCGGACGCCGCGTCCTCTCCTCCTCCTCACGCCGGACGCCGCGTCCTCCTCCTCCTCCTCACGCCGGACGCCGCGTCCTCCTCCTCCTCACACCGCGTCCTCTCCTCCTCCTCACGCGGACGCCGCGTCCTCTCCTCCTCCTCCTCACGCCGGGCGCCGCGTCCTCTCCCTCCTCCTCACGCCGGACGCCGCGTCCTCTCCTCCTCCTCACGCCGGACGCCGCGTCCTCTCCTCCTCCTCACGCCGGACGCCGCGTCCTCTCCTCCTCCTCACGCCGGACGCCGCGTCCTCTCCTCCTCCTCACGCCGGACGCCGCGTCCTCCTCCTCACACCGCGTCCTCTCCTCCTCCTCACGCCGGACGCCGCGTCCTCTCCTCCTCACGCCGGACGCCGTGTCCTCTCCTCCTCCTCCTCACGCCGGGCGCCGCGTCCTCTCCTCCTCACGCCGGACGCCGCGTCCTCTCCTCCTCACGCCGGACGCCGCGTCCTCTCCTCCTCCTCACGCCGGACGCCGCGTCCTCTCCTCCTCCTCACACCGGACGCCGTGTCCTCTCCTCCTCCTCCTCACACCGGGCGCCGCGTCCTCTCCTCCTCACACCGGGCGCCGCGTCCTCTCCTCCTCACAACCGGGCGCCGCGTCCTCTCCTCCTCACACCGGGCGCCGCGTCCTCTCCTCCTCCTCCTCACACCGGGCGCCGCGTCCTCTCCTCCTCCTCCTCCTCACACCGGACGCCGCGTCCTCTCCTCCTCACACGGACGCCGCGTCCTCTCCTCCTCACACCGGACGCCGCGTCCTCTCCTCCTCACACGGACGCCGCGTCCTCTCCTCACACCGGACGCCGCGTCCTCTCCTCCTCCTCCTCCTCACACCGGACGCCGCGTCCTCTCCTCCTCCTCCTCCTCACACCGGACGCCGCGTCCTCTCCTCCTCCTCCTCCTCCTCCTCACACCGGACGCCGCGTCCTCTCCTCCTCCTCCTCCTCACACCGGACGCCGCGTCCTCTCCTCCTCCTCCTCCTCACACCGGACGCCGCGTCCTCTCCTCCTCCTCCTCCTCACACCGGACGCCGCGTCCTCTCCTCCTCCTCCTCCTCCTCCTCCTCACACCGGACGCCGCGTCCTCTCCTCCTCCTCCTCCTCCTCCTCACACCGGACGCCGCGTCCTCTCCTCCTCCTCCTCACACCGGACGCCGCGTCCTCTCCTCCTCCTCCTCCTCACACCGGACGCCGCGTCCTCTCCTCCTCCTCCTCCTCCTCCTCCTCACACGGACGCCGCGTCCTCTCCTCCTCCTCCTCCTCCTCACACCGGACGCCGCGTCCTCTCCTCCTCCTCCTCCTCCTCACACCGGACGCCGCGTCCTCTCCTCCTCCTCCTCACACCGGACGCCGCGTCCTCTCCTCCTCCTCCTCCTCCTCCTCCTCACACCGGACGCCGCGTCCTCTCCTCCTCCTCCTCACACGGACGCCGCGTCCTCTCCTCCTCCTCCTCCTCACACCGGACGCCGCGTCCTCTCCTCCTCCTCCTCCTCACACCGGACGCCGCGTCCTCTCCTCCTCCTCCTCACACCGGACGCCGCGTCCTCTCCTCCTCCTCACACCGGACGCCGCGTCCTCTCCTCCTCCTCCTCCTCACACCGGGACGCCGCGTCCTCTCCTCCTCCTCCTCCTCACACCGGACGCCGCGTCCTCTCCTCCTCCTCCTCCTCACACCGGACGCCGCGTCCTCTCCTCCTCCTCCTCCTCCTCCTCACACCGGACGCCGCGTCCTCTCTCCTCCTCTCCTCCTCCTCCTCCTCACACCGGACGCCGCGTCCTCTCCTCCTCCTCCTCACACCGGACGCCGCGTCCTCTCCTCCTCCTCCTCTCACACCGGACGCCGCGTCCTCTCCCCTCCTCCTCCTCACACCGGACGCCGCGTCCTCTCCTCCTCCTCCTCACACCGGACGCCGCGTCCTCTCTCTGCCTCCTCCTCACACCGGACGCCGCGTCCTCTCCTCCTCCTCCTCACACCGGACGCCGCGTCCTCTCCTCCTCCTCACACCGGACGCCGCGTCCTCTCCTCCTCACACAGGCGCCGCGTCCTCTCCTCCTCACACCGGGCGCCGCGTCCTCTCCTCCTCCTCCTCACACCGGACGCCGCGTCCTCTCCTCCTCCTCCTCCTCACACCGGACGCCGCGTCCTCTCCTCCTCCTCCTCACACCGGACGCCGCGTCCTCTCCTCCTCACACCGGACGCCGCGTCCTCTCCTCCTCACACCGGACGCCGCGTCCTCCTCCTCCTCCTCACACCGGACGCCGCGTCCTCTCCTCCTCCTCCTCACACCGGACGCCGCGTCCTCTCCTCCTCCTCACACCGGACGCCGCGTCCTCTCCTCCTCCTCCTCACACCGGACGCCGCGTCCTCTCCTCCTCCTCCTCCTCACACCGGACGCCGCGTCCTCTCCTCCTCCTCACACCGGACGCCGCGTCCTCTCCTCCTCCTCCTCACACCGGACGCCGCGTCCTCTCCTCCTCCTCCTCCTCCTCACACCGGACGCCGCGTCCTCTCCTCCTCCTCCTCCTCACACCGGACGCCGCGTCCTCTCCTCCTCCTCCTCCTCACACCGGACGCCGCGTCCTCTCCTCCCTCCTCACACCGGACGCCGCGTCCTCTCCTCCTCCTCCTCCTCACACCGGACGCCGCGTCCTCTCCTCCTCCTCCTCCTCCTCACACCGGACGCCGCGTCCTCTCCTCCTCCTCCTCCTCACACCGGACGCCGCGTCCTCTCCTCCTCCTCCTCACACCGGACGCCGCGTCCTCTCCTCCTCCTCCTCCTCACACCGGACGCCGCGTCCTCTCCTCCTCCTCCTCCTCACACCGGACGCCGCGTCCTCTCCTCCTCCTCCTCCTCCTCACACCGGACGCCGCGTCCTCTCCTCCTCCTCCTCCTCACACCGGACGCCGCGTCCTCTCCTCCTCCTCCTCCTCACACCGGACGCCGCGTCCTCTCCTCCTCCTCCTCACACCGGACGCCGCGTCCTCTCCTCCTCCTCCTCCTCACACCGGACGCGCGTCCTCTCCTCCTCCTCCTCCTCCTCCTCACACCGGACGCCGCGTCCTCTCCTCCTCCTCCTCACACCGGACGCCGCGTCTCTCCTCCTCCTCCTCACACCGGACGCCGCGTCCTCTCCTCCTCCTCCTCCTCACACCGGACGCCGCGTCCTCTCCTCCTCCTCCTCACACCGGATCGCCGCGTCCTCTCCTCCTCCTCCCTCACACCGGACGCCGCGTCCTCTCCTCCTCCTCCTCACACCGGACGCCGCGTCCTCTCTCCTCCTCCTCCCCTCCTCACACCGGACGCCGCGTCCTCTCCTCCTCCTCACACCGGACGCCGCGTCCTCTCCTCCTCCTCCTCACACCGGACGCCGCGTCCTCTCCTCCTCCTCACACCGGACGCCGCGTCCTCTCCTCCTCCTCCTCCTCCTCCTCACACCGGACGCCGCGTCCTCTCCTCCTCCTCCTCCTCCTCTCACACCGGACGCCGCGTCCTCTCCTCCTCCTCCTCCTCACACCGGACGCCGCGTCCTCTCCTCCTCCTCCTCCTCACACCGGAACGCCGCGTCCTCTCCTCCTCCTCACACCGGACGCCGCGTCCTTTCTCCTCCTCCTCCTCACACCGGACGCCGCGTCCTCTCCTCCTCCTCCTCCTCACACCGGACGCCGCGTCCTCTCCTCCTCCTCACACCGGACGCCGCGTCCTCTCCTCCTCCTCCTCACACCGGACGCCGCGTCCTCTCCTCCTCCTCCTCACACCGGACGCCGTGTCCTCTCCTCCTCCTCCTCACACCGGACGCCGTGTCCTCTCCTCCTCCTCCTCCTCCTCACACCGGACGCCGCGTCCTCTCCTCCTCCTCCTCCTCACACCGGACGCCGCGTCCTCTCCTCCTCCTCACACCGGACGCCGCGTCCTCTCCTCCTCCTCACACCGGACGCCGCGTCCTCCTCATCCTCCTCCTCCTCACACCGGACGCCGCGTCCTCTCCTCCTCCTCCCCCTCACACCGGACGCCGCGTCCTCTCCTCCTCCTCCTCACACCGGACGCCGCGTCCTCTCCTCCTCCTCACACCGGACGCCGCGTCCTCTCCTCCTCCTCCTCACACCGGGCGCCGCGTCCTCTCCTCCTCCTCCTCACACCGGGCGCCGCGTCCTCTCCTCCTCCTCCTCACACCGGACGCCGCGTCCTCTCCTCCTCCTCCTCACACCGGACGCCGCGTCCTCTCCTCCTCCTCCTCACACCGGACGCCGCGTCCTCTCCTCCTCCTCACACCGGACGCCGCGTCCTCTCCTCCTCCTCACACCGGACGCCGCGTCCTCTCCTCCTCCTCCTCACACCGGACGCCGCGTCCTCTCCTCCTCCTCACACCGGGCGCCGCGTCCTCTCTCCTCCTCCTCACACCGGGCGCCGCGTCCTCTCCTCCTCCTCCTCACACCGGACGCCGCGTCCTCTCCTCCTCCTCACACCGGACGCCGCGTCCTCTCCTCCTCCTCCTCACACCGGACGCCGTGTCCTCTCCTCCTCCTCCTCCTCACACCGGACGCCGTGTCCTCTCCTCCTCCTCCTCACACCGGACGCCGTGTCCTCTCCTCCTCCTCCTCCTCACACCGGACGCCGCGTCCTCTCCTCCTCCTCACACCGGACGCCGCGTCCTCTCCTCCTCCTCACACCGGACGCCGCGTCCTCTCCTCCTCCTCACACCGGACGCCGCGTCCTCTCCTCCTCCTCACACCGGACGCCGCGTCCTCTCCTCCTCCTCACACCAGACGCCGCGTCCTCTCCTCCTCCTCACACCAGACGCCGTGTCCTCTCCTCCTCCTCCTCACACCGGACGCCGTGTCCTCTCCTCCTCCTCACACCGGACGCCGTGTCCTCTCCTCCTCCTCCTCACACCGGACGCCGTGTCCTCTCCTCCTCCTCCTCCTCACACCGGACGCCGCGTCCTCTCCTCCTCCTCACACCGACGCCGCGTCCTCTCCTCCTCCTCACACCGGACGCCGCGTCCTCTCCTCCTCCTCACACCCGGACGCCGTGTCCTCTCCTCCTCCTCACACCGGACGCCGCTCATTCTCCCGCGCACACGACATGTTGTTTTCCGGCAGCAGGAAGGATTCCGACCTGAGAGAAGCCGCGTCCCTGAGGCAGCAGAGGAGGATGAAACAATCCGTCCAGTTCATCCATAAGGATTCCGCAGATCTCCTCCCTCTGGACGGACTGAAGAAACTGGGGACCTCCAAGGACACGGTGAGAGGGGCCCCCAAAATATCATGTGAATCATAGGCGAGATGATGATGATGATAGTAGTGATGATGATAATGATGATAGTAGTGATGATGATGATAGTAGTGATGATGATGATGATGATAGTAGTGATGATGATGATGATGATGAGTAGTGATGATGATGATGATGATGATAGTAGTGATGATGATGATGATGATAGTAGTGATGATGATAATGATAGTAGTGATGATGATGATGATGATGATAGTAGTGATGATGATGATGATGATGATAGTAGTGATGATGATGATGATGATGATAGTAGTGATGATGATGATGATGATGATAAGTAGTGATGATGATGATGATGATGATAGTAGTGATGATGATGATGATGATGATAGTAGTGATGATGATGATGATGATGATAGTAGTGATGATGATGATGATGATGATAGTAGTGATGATGATGATGATGATAGTAGTGATGATGATGATGATGATAGTAGTGATGATGATAATGATAGTAAGATGATGATGATGATGAGATAGTAGTGATGATGATGATGATGATGATAGTAGTGATGATGATGATAGTAGTGATGATGATGATGATGATAGTAGTGATGATGATGATAGTAGTGATGATGATGATGATGATGATAGTAGTGATGATGATGATGCTGATGATAGTAGTGATGATGATGATGATGATGATGATAGTAGTGATGATGATGATGATAGTAGTGATGATGATAGTAGTGATGATGATGATGATAGTAATGATGATGATGATAGTAGTGATGATGATGATGATAATGATGATAGTGATGATGATGATGAAGATTAGTAGTGATGATGATGATAGTAGTGATGATGATGATAGTAGTGATGATGATGATGATAGTGATGATGATGATGATGATAGTAGTGATGATGATGATGATAATAGTGATGATGATGATGATAGTAGTGATGATGATGATGATGATAGTAGTGATGATGATGATAGTAGTGATGATGATGATGATGATAGTAGTGATGATGATGATGATGATAGTAGTGATGATGATGATAGTAGTGATGATGATGATAGTAGTGATGATGATAATAGTGATGATGATGATGATAGTAGTGATGATGATGATGATGATAGTAGTGATGATGATGATGATAGTAGTGATGATGATGATGATGATGATGATAGTAGTGATGATGATGATGATAGTAGTGATGATGATGATAGTAGTGATGATGATGATGATGATGATAGTAGTGATGATGATGATGATAGTAGTGATGATGATGATGATAGTAGTGATGATGATGATGATGATAGTAGTGATGATGATGATGATGATGATAGTAGTGATGATGATGATGATAGTAGTGATGATGATGATGATAGTAGTGATGATGATGATGATGATAGTAGTGATGATGATGATGATGATAGTAGTGATGATGATGATGATGATAGTAGTGATGATGATGATGATGATAGTAGTGATGATGATGATGATGATAGTAGTGATGATGATGATGATGATAGTAGTGATGATGATGATGATGATGATAGTAGTGATGATGATGATGATGATAGTAGTGATGATGATGATAGTAGTGATAATGATGATGATGATGATAGTAGTGATGATGATGATGATAGTAGTGATGATGATGATGATAGTAGTGATGATGATGATAGTAGTGATAATGATGATGATGATGATAGTAGTGATGATGATGATAGTAGTGATAATGATGATGATGATGATAGTAGTGATGATGATGATGATGATAGTAGTGATGATGATGATGATAGTAGTGATGATGATGATAGTAGTGATAATGATGATGATGATGATAGTAGTGATGATGATGATGATAGTAGTGATGATGATGATGATAGTAGTGATGATGATGATAGTAGTGATGATGATGATGATGATGATAGTAGTGATGATGATGATAGTAGTGATGATGATGATGATGATAGTAGTGATGATGATGATGATAGTAGT
>NW_026610707.1:15000-20000 GCF_029499605.1 Hyla sarda
ATATATATATATATATAGATCTCCTCTCCTCTGTGTGTATATATATATATATATATAGATCTCCTCTCCTCTGTATATATATATATAGATCTCCTCTCCTCTGTGTATATATATATATATAGATCTCCTCTCCTCTGTATATATATATATATATATAGATCTCCTCTTCCTCTGTGTGTATATATATATATAGATCTCCTCTCCTCTGTATATATATATATAGATCTCCTCTCCTCTGTGTGTATATATATATATATATATATATATATAGATCTCCTCTCCTCTGTGTGTATATATATATATATATAGATCTCCTCTCCTCTGTATATATATATATATATAGATCTCCTCTCCTCTGTGTATATATATATATATATATATATATATATATATATATATAGATCTCCTCTCCTCTGTATATATATATATAGATCTCCTCTCCTCTGTATATATATATATATATATATATAGATCTCCTCTCCTCTGTATATATATATATATATATATATATAGAACTCCTATCCTCTGTGTATATATATTATATATAGATCTCCTCCCCTCTGTATATATATATATATATAGATCTCCTCTCCTCTGTATATATATATATATATAGATCTCCTCTCCTCTGTATATAGATATATATATATATATATATATATATATATATATATATATATATATAGATCTCCTCTCCTCTGTATATATATATATATTACAGTAACACAGGTTTTGCTATACACATGTTTATTCCCTTTGTGTATATATATATATATATATAGATCTCCTCTCCTCTGTATATATATATATATATATATATATATATATATAGATCTCCTCTCCTCTGTGTATATATATCTATATATATATATATATATAGATCTCCTCTCCTCTGTATATATATATATATAGATCTCCTCTCCTCTGTATATATATATTATAGATCTCCTCTCCTGTATATATATATATATATATATATATATATATATATATAGATCTCCTCTCCTGTGTATATATATATATATATATATAAATATATATATATATATATATATAGATCTCCTCCCTCTGTATATTATATATATATAGATCTCCTCTCCTCTGTATATATATATATATATATATATAGATCTCCTCTCCTCTGTATATATATATAGATCTCCTCTCCTCTGTATATATATAGATCTCCTCTCCTCTGTATATATATATATATATATAGATCTCCACTCCTCTGTATATATATATATATATATATATAGATCTCCTCTGTATATATATATATATATAGATCTCCTCTCCTCTGTATATATATATATATATAGATCTCCTCTCCTCTGTGTATATATATATATATATATATATATATATATATATATATATAGATCTCCTCTCCTCTGTATATATATATTGCAGTAACACAGGATTTGCTATACACATGTTTATTCCCTTTGTGTTTATTGGAACTAAACCAAAAAAGGAGGAAAAAAAGCAAATTGGACATAATGTCCCCAAACTCCAAAAATGGTCCGGACACAATTATTGGCCGCCCCTTCACTTAATATTTGGTTGCACACCCTTTGGAAAAAATAAGTGAAATCAGTGTCTTCCTATAACCATCAATAAGCTTCTTACACCTCTCAGCCGGAATGTTGGACCACTCTTCCTATAACCATCAATAAGCTTCTTACACCTCTCAGCCGGAATGTTGGACCACTCTTCCTATAACCATCAATAAGCTTCTTACACCTCTCAGCCGGAATGTTGGACCACTCTTCCTATAACCATCAATAAGCTTCTTACACCTCTCATCCGGAATGTTGGACCACTCTTCCTATAACCATCAATAAGCTTCTTACACCTCTCAGCCGGAATGTTGGACCACTCTTCCTATAACCATCAATAAGCTTCTTACACCTCCTCAGCCGGAATGTTGGACCACTCTTCCTATAACCATCAATAAGCTTCTTACACCTCTCAGCCGGAATGTTGGACCACTCTTCCTATAACCATCAATAAGCTTCTTACACCTCTCAGCCGGAATGTTGGACCACTCTTCCTATAACCATCAATAAGCTTCTTACACCTCTCAGCCGGAATGTTGGACCACTCTTCCTATAACCATCAATAAGCTTCTTACACCTCTCAGCCGGAATGTTGGACCACTCTTCCTATAACCATCAATAAGCTTCTTACACCTCTCAGCCGGAATGTTGGACCAGTCTTCCTATAACCATCAATAAGCTTCTTACACCTCTCAGCCGGAATGTTGGGCCACTCTTCCTATAACCATCAATAAGCTTCTTACATCTCTCAGCCGGAATGTTGGACCACTCTTCCTATAACCATCAATAAGCTTCTTACACCTCTCAGCCGGAATGTTGGACCCACTCTTCCTATAAGCATCAATAAGCTTCTTACACCTCTCAGCCGGAATGTTGGGCCACTCTTCCTATAACCATCAATAAGCTTCTTACACCTCTCAGCCGGAATGTTGGGCCACTCTTCCTATAAGCATCAATAAGCTTCTTACACCTCTCAGCCGGAATGTTGGACCACTCTTCCTATAAGCATCAATAAGCTTCTTACACCTCTCAGCCGGAATGTTGGGCCACTCTTCCTATAACCCATCAATAAGCTTCTTACACCTCTCAGCCGGAATGTTGGACCACTCTTCCTATAAGCATCAATAAGCTTCTTACACCTCTCAGCCGGAATGTTGGACCACT
Source organism: Hyla sarda (assembly GCF_029499605.1). Classification (NCBI taxonomy): domain Eukaryota; kingdom Metazoa; phylum Chordata; class Amphibia; order Anura; family Hylidae; genus Hyla; species Hyla sarda. The sequence continues at coordinate 17,727 of NW_026610707.1, forward strand.
CTTCCTATAAGCATCAATAAGCTTCTTACACCTCTCAGCCGGAATGTTGGACCACTCTTCCTATAACCATCAATAAGCTTCTTACACCTCTCAGCCGGAATGTTGGACCACTCTTCCCTTACAAACTGCTCCCGGTCTCTTATTGGACGGCGCCTTTTCCCAACAGTAATTATAAGATCTCTCCACAGGTGATCAATGGGATTTAGATCTGGACTCATTGCTGACACTTCAGAACTCTCCAGCGCTTTGTTGTCATCCATTTCTGGGGCTTTTTGACGTATGTTTGTGGTCATTGTCCTGCTGGAAGACCCAAGATCTCGGACACAAACCCAGCTTTCTGACACTGGGCTGTACAGTTGCGACCCAAAATCCATTGGTAATCCTCAGATTTCATGATGTCTTGTACACATTCAAGGCCCCCCAGTGCCAGAGGCAGCAAAACAACCCAAAACATCACTGACCTCCCCCATATGTCACTGTAGGTTCTGTGCTCTTTTCTTTGTAGGCCTCATTCCGTTTTCGGTAAACAGTAGAATGATTTGCTTTACCAAAAAGCTCTATCTTGGTCTCATCTGTCCACAAGACGTTTTCCAGAAGGATTTTGGTTACTCAAGTTCATTTTGGTAAAATGTAGTCTTGTTTTTTATGTCTTTGTGTCAGCAGTGGGGTCCTCCTGGGTCTCCTCCATAGTGGGGTCCTCCTGTGTCTCCTCCATAGTGGGGTCCCTCCTGGGTCTCCTCCATAGTGGGGGTCCTCCTGGGTCTCCTCCATAGTGGGGTCCTCCTGGGTCTCCTCCATAGTGGGGTCCTCCTGGGTTTCCTCCATAGTGGGGTCCTCCTGGGTCTCCTCCATAGTGGGGGTCCTCCTGGGTCTCCTCCATAGTGGGGTCCTCTTGGGTCTCCTCCATAGTGGGGTCCTCCTGGGTTTCCTCCATAGTGGGGTCCTCCTGGGTCTCCTCCATAGTGGGGTCCCTCCTGGGTCTCCTCCATAGTGGGGTCCTCTTGGGTCTCCTCCATAGTGGGGTCCTCCTGGGTTTCCTCCATAGTGGGGTCCTCCTGGGTCTCCTCCATAGTGGGGTCCTCCTGGGTCTCCTCCATAGTGGGGGTCCTCCTGGGTCTCCTCCATAGTGGGGTCCTCCTGGGTCTCCTCCATAAGCGGGGTCCTCCTGGGTCTCCTCCATAGTGGGGGTCCTCCTGGGTCTCCTCCATAGCGGGGTCCTCCTGGGTCTCCTCCATAGCGGGGTCCTCCTGGGTCTCCTCCATAGCGGGGGTCCTCCTGGGTCTCCTCCATAGGGGGGTCCTCCTGGGTCTCCTCCATAGGGGGGGTCCTCCTGGGTCTCCTCCATAGGGGGGTCCTCCTGGGTCTCCTCCATAGCGGGGTCCTCCTGGGTCTCCTCCATAGCGGGGTCCTCCTGGGTCTCCTCCATAGGGGGGTCCTCCTGGGTCTCCTCCATAGCGGGGTCCTCCTGGGTCTCCTCCATAGCGGGGTCCTCCTGGGTCTCCTCCATAGCGGGGTCCTCCTGGGTCTCCTCCATAGCGGGGTCCTCCTGGGTCTCCTCCATAGCGGGGTCCTCCTGGGTCTCCTCCATAGTGGGGTCCTCCTGGGTCTCCTCCATAGCGGGGTCCTCCTGGGTCTCCTCCATAGTGGGGGGTCCTCCATACACAGAAGAGAGGAGATCTATATATATATATATATATATATATATATATATATATACAGAGGAGAGGAGATCTATATATATATATATACACACAAAGGGAATAAACCTGTGTATAGCAAAACCTGTGTTACTGCAATATATATATACAGAGGAGAGGAGATCTATATATATATATATACAGAGGAGAGGAGATCTATATATATATATACAGAGGAGAGGAGTTCTATATATATATATATATATATATATATATACAGAGGAGAGGAGATCTATATATATATATACAGAGGAGAGGAGATCTATATATATATATATATATATATATATATATATACAGAGAGGAGATCTATATATATATATACAGAGGAGAGGAGTTCTATATATATATATATATATATATATATATACAGAGGAGAGGAGATCTATATATATATATACAGAGGAGAGGAGATCTATATATATATATATATATATATATATACAGAGGAGAGGAGATCTATATATATATATATATATACAGAGGAGAGGAGATCTATATATATATATATACAGAGGAGAGGAGATCTATATATATATATATACAGAGGAGAGGAGATCTATATATATATATATAT